>NW_010116224.1:14266-41398 GCF_000699245.1 Pterocles gutturalis
TCTCACACCAAACCTTTCTCCTGCAGCTGGGTCCTTCCTGGCTGCCCCAAGGCCCCTCCTGGCTGCCGCTGGCTTGGCCTTGGTCCCCCCTGCTCAGAACATGGCGGCTTTCCCTTCGCAGTGTGTTTTCGTGGCTGTCTGAACCCTCTCAGCCACTCCAGCCAGCTCTTCCCTGTGTCTTTTTGCCATCATACGCTGTCTTTGCGAATTGTATCATATTGTACATGACTTTGGGTTTCTAGAGTTGTAGTATTCTGACTACAGTGTTTCCATGTGTGTACATAAACCTCAATAAGCACAACTGAAATCCTGAATGAAGTGTATACATTTCATATACTGATTGTCATATGAATGAATTTTATAATTATTCCAATTTTGCTGTAGATTTTCAATCTTTCCTATTTATTTTGTACCAGATTTATTTGTATATTTTGTGATTTTGTTTAAAAGCATTTTGTTTATTTCTATTCTTTTTAGATAAATGATTATTTTTTTTCTGTTGAACATTCCAGTTTATGCATTTTTCCCCTCCTCCATGCTCCCCCCCTCATTTCCAAGGGATGGATTTTGGCATGCGGGTGGTGGGACTGATGTTGGTGATCCTGGATCCAGATCTCTGCAGATCACAAATTGCTACTGGAACATCAGCGATCTTTAATCTCCACTGCAGCTGCCAAGAGCCGTGGAGAGGCTGGATCCTGTTCCCCGTAGAGCCAGGTCTTGCTCTTCGCTTTGGTGGGTCTGGGCCCATAAGTCCTCAAGCCAGGGAGGGCTGTGCTGGTGATTTTGCTGACCAGGAGCTGGGAAGGTGGTGGCAACGGGAAACAGCTGACTTTCTGTTTCTGAAGTTCCCTCAAGGGTGAGGGCCTTTTTCTTTCACTAATAAAACCCTCTTATTTACAGCCTGCTGTCTGTATGTCATGTTTGTTTGTTCGGAAGCACGGATATCGGCCGTCTGTTCGTCCGCAGCGTGTTCCTGCCAGGCGGTGCGTGGCTCCGGGGGTTGCTGGTGAGGGACGTGGCTGGTGGAGAAGGTGACTCTGTTGGATGGGAGTTGCTCATGGAGTGTGTCCATCCCCAGCGCTGGGTGCTGCTGCCTGCTCCCTGGTGTTGGGACTTGGGCAGCAGAGTTGTGTGGAGTCTGCAGTGACAGAGATGTGTTTCTGAGCAGGACAGCGAGCCTGTGCTTCATCCCTTGCCCAGCATCACTTCCAGTTCCACACCAGCAAGGAATGGCCAACCCTTTCTTGCGTGCCAGACACAGCCCAGCCGTGTGCCTGTTCTGTGCCTCTGCCACCCCTCACGCCCTGTCCTCCTGGCAGCCATCTCACCCAGCTGCTCCTGCACTGGGCTTTCTTCCTTCCTCAGCTCTTGAGCTGCGAAACCCTGGCATGGTGAGTTGGGCAGTGTCTGTTCAAGCCTTGTGGGGGGTTTTGCTGCACCCAGTGCAGCCTCGGTCCCTGCTCCTGTGCTGCAGGGTGGCCCCAGCCCCTGGACCTCGCTCCCCAGCATCGTATCAGCAGGATGGGAGAGGGGCAGGTCCTGGGAGGATTTCTGCTTCCCAGCACGTGCCTGTCCCCGATTAATGTGAAGGCAACATCAAGGCTGGCTCTGAGGGTGAAGTACACTGGGAAGGAGGGAGACACAGGGAAGGAGAGCCTGGTGCTGCTGGAAAGGAGGGGGCGAGAGGCTGGCTCCCTGCAGTGAGGCGGGATGGGTGTTGGCTGCCCAGGCCCAGGCTGCACTGTGGCAGCAGGGCAGGAGCTGGGCCTGGAGCAAAGGCGGCTGCAGCTGGGGCTCTGCATCCCCAGGGCGCTGCATCCCATGGCTCCAGCAGGGCCCTGTGGTGCTGCAGCAGCAGGGATGGGACCCCCCAGCCCTACAGGCCAGCTCTCACATGCCCTGTGGGTCATGCTCAAGGTCACCTTTCTAACCTGCAGGTTTTTCAGTCCTGGTAGACTGCTCACCCCGCACTGTGCTGCAGCATGGCTCTGCCTGTGTCCAGCCCTGCGCCCCCACCCTGCACTCCTGCTGCAGCCCCGCGAGCCCCAGGGCCGTGGTGCCGGAGGTGAGCACCCTTGTGCAGGGGTAGGGTGAGCTGGTGGCTCTGCACCTACCAAATCGCCTTGTCAATGTATGCTGTAGGGGGCCAGGGCTTCAGGTGCCAGGGTTGCAGTAGCTGCTGCTCGGGGACTGGCACAGGGCTCTGCATCCTCCATCGGGGCTGGGAGCATCCTGGTGCTGGGTTTGTGCTTCAGCTGCAGCGGCCCTCGCTCCACTGAGAGAGGAGACCAGGTAAGGAAGAGGAGCTGGGAGCAGCGCCAGTTATTTTGCCCTGTTCAGAGGTACCTGCTGGCGGTGCCCAGCACAAAATGTCTGCAGAGCAGTGGCTGAGAGCAGAGTGAGCCCTGGGCTCCTGTCCCCAGCAGGACAGGAGCTTGGTGCTGCTGTGAGCCCCTCTGTCAGGGCAGTGAGGGTGGGTGTGTGGTGTTGGGGCAGGTGGGAGAGATCAGAGCTCAGGGCAGGGGGGGTGAGGCCTGTCTGTGGTGCTCACCTTGCTCCTGCCAGGGTTTTGCCGCAGGAGACACCACAGATGGTGAACAACAGCCTCCCCATCCCTTGGGCAGGAGCACAGGCTGCAGGGAGAGGGGCAGGAGCCTTGCTGCAGCAGAGCAGCTCATGCTGGCTGTTGTGGGGGCTCTGCTGGACCAGTTGGAGACACAGGTATGGCCAGGCCACCAGTGACCTGGGAGTGGCAGGTGGTGCAGGCCAGAGGCTAGAAAACGCTGACAGGTAGGGGTGAGGGGGAGCTTTGCCTTGTCTCTTGCTTGGTGGTTTCTTCCTCCAACACCACTGCGGAGCCAGCGCTGGATGGGCAGAGCAGCACAAGGCTGGGCAGAGAGCAATGCCTGGGTGTCGGTCAGACTCTGCCTGCCACTTTCCCACCATCAAGAGGGTCAAATACTTTCCATTGCTCCAGCCTTGAAGAGTCTTCTCCCCATCGCAGTCAGAAATAGCCCTGAGCTGGGAGTGAGCTATTTGTGGTGACCGGTTAGGAAGGAGGAATGCACGCAGCTCCCCAGACCTCCCTTCCTGCAGCCACACACCCTCTCCAGCTGCTGAGCTAAAGCTTCAAAAATTCAAGTGACTATACTTGGAGAAAGCAAAGCCCAGCACGGCCTTTAATGAAACAGCTCGGGAACAGCTCCCTCAAACCCTTCCTGCAGCCAGCCTCGCTATGGGTACATATTAGCTGCTCTCCAGACCCGAAAATCAAAGGGTCAGGGACCCACTGCTGGGTTTGGGGCTTTTAGCAGTCCCTCAAGTGTCAGCTGTTGATGGTTGGCTACAGTCTGCAGCCATTTAGTGTTGCTTTTGTGTTTGGCACTTTGGGCCCTGGGTCCTGACTATCCTTCTCGCATAGCCCTGATGGCAGCACCTCTCCTCTGGTTTGGTTGATACGAGGGGTTTATAGATGAGGGCTAAGTGCCCAGGGCTGCCCCCATCTTAGCCAGGCACAGGGTACAGGCAGCCTGGGTAGTTTCTTTTTGCTCTGCTTAACCAGGTTTGCAGCTCCTAATGAGCATGGGCTCTGCTGTGCTGCCAGTGCCACCCCAGGCACGGGTCACACAGGGTGGGGAGTGGCCCTTGGTACTGCCTCGGGGGAAACAGCCCTGGAAAAGCACCTCCTCTTTCTGAACCCAGGACAAAATGTTTCTCTGTCTCCCTGTGCCTCCCAGCTGAAGCCAATGAATGAGGATAACAAAAGCCTTGTGCCCCCACCTTGCACCCTGCCCCCTGCTCCCCAAGGCCAAGAAAAGCCCATAAAGCCAGGTCCATGGCCACAGCTCAGCCATGCTTCACACAACCCATTCCCTCTTCCTCAGCCACCCGCCCTGCTGGGAACCCCCAGACCAGTCCCGGCTCTCCCCGCCACCTCCAGCACAGCCCTCAGCATCTCAGCAACCACACAGCGCCAGGCATTTCTTAGAAACATCGTTTATTGACTTGAACAACTGCCACTACAGCAGCAGCGTTTCCTGCTCAGATGTTGGTGGTGTGGGGTTTTTTTAATTTTTTTTTTTAATTTTCCCCTAAGGTACTTTAAAATGGAAAAGAAAAAAGTTTATGGTACAGAAACAACAGTCAAATTTGTTACAAGAGGGCCCTTGTTGTAATCCCTTCACAGTGAACGGCACAGGCTGGAGTAAGGGAGGCTGCACTCAGGACACGGAGGAAAACCGCAGGGCACTGCTGCCCAGCTGCGTGCCAGCCCCGTGCCTTCCCCAGGCTGGCTTTCAGGCACAAGAACCACTTGCCCATCCCCATGGGAAACCGCAGGGCACTGCTGCCCAGCTGCGTGCCAGCCCCGTGCCTTCCCCAGGCTGGCTTTCAGGCACAAGAACCACTTGCCCATCCCCATGGGACACCCCCAGGCCCTGCATGGCATCCTGCAGCATCACCCTCCTTGGATGGGGACGCAGCCTTCCCCCCTGCAACCTGCTCCACTTGCTCTGTGCCAGGCCAAAGACAAGGGCAGCTGCCAGCCGGACTGGAGTTCCCTGGCTCCCGCAGCACGTGCGTTTTCCTAGTTTAGGGCAGCCACACATGGCCCCCAGCACCCTGGAATAACAGGCCCTTTCGCTCCAGATGGTGGCTGGGTTTGTCTTGGGGATGCTTTGTTAAAGCTGAGTGGACAGAAAGGTCAGTAATAGGCAATCGGAAAACAAACCAGCTAATGTAATGCTAAAGCAGTAGCTTCAAGCTGCTGGGTTAATATTTACTGATGAAACTACAGGAGTTGAGAACACAGTGTACGGCTCAGCTGTTTGAGAAATGCATTGGAAATCATGCATCACATGCCGCTGATGAAAGAGAGCTTTGAAACACTGGGAGAGGATAACAAGAGTCTACAAGCTGAAACATGTACAGCTGCAGATATGCAAGAGCTGGAATCCCACCACCACCTGTGATGGCTGAAGGAACAGAACCACTAACACAGAAAAACTCACACCAAGCAGAGGGCAAATTGAGTGCTGGAAGCCACAGAAACACCCTGCCTAACACAGGGAGGGGGGGAATTTGTAACCCAGAAGCAGAGGGTTAAGGACAGCAACCCAACGGGCAGGAAGATTTGGATCATTTTGTCTCCTGCAGGGCCCAGCATATCCCCTCCTTCTCCACAGTGAATGTAACAAATGGCAAAAACCGTTCACAGGACACTGTTCAAATGAAAATCAAACAAAACACATTTGGAAGGGAGAAACATGCAGCATCCCTAAATGTAATGGGAGCAGCATGACAGCACAGGCACGCAGTCCGATCTGAACACACCACAGAATTCTGCAGGCAGAATCCATCAGCTTTTTGAACCGTCTGCAAGACTGAAAACAAGGGTCTCCTCCGAATTAGTGTTAATTTGTTAAAAGTTTCCGGACACTTTCAAAATGTGCCTTCGCAAGAATCACACCCCCCAACCCATCACACCAAGGGCCCCAACAAAAGAATCCACTCCTGATCACTGCTAGAGTCATGTTTTGTCTTCAGAGATGCTTTGCTTTTTCCTCTTATTCCTCTTCCTCCTCTTCTTCTTCTTCCTCTTCCTCTTCCTCATCATCATCTTCATCGTGGCAATGTGTGATTTCCTGAGGTGCCTGCGGGAAGAGGTTGGGCGGTTTGATCTCGCTGATGGAACGGGTCAGTTGATGCCGCTTGTAGTCAGAATCTTTAAAATCCACTGAGCTGCGATTACGCGTGGCCATTGGTGACTCCTTCTCATTGATGTCGACGTGCGTGTGCTCTACTGTGGACTCGTGTGGCATCTACACATGTAAGAGAGAGAGAGGAGATGGCAAGGGGTGTCCCAGTTCCAGGGTATCTCCCTGAGACAGACAGAGGGCAAACCCCAGAACAGGACCCTGTGGCCCACTATGCATCGCATGCCACCCAACCCTCCCGGGTGCCGTTCCTGGTGCTTGTGGCCTGTGGAAGTGTCAACACACACAAGTGCAGGCACCTTTGGGACCCCTGCCCACCTCCCCGGGGTCTGCAACTCACCAGGACGTGGGCGGCTCTGAAGAGGTAGCTGAAGGGGTAGTAGAGGAGGTTTATGAAGGAGGCTGCATAGAGATCAGCATAGCGCATCACCTGGCTGGCAAACAGGGTCTGCCGAGAGCCGCTGCGGAAGAGGCTCCCCATCATTCCGTAGCACATGTCCATGTCGTGGGTCACTTTCTACAAGCAAAGGGCGGGTTAGATCCTGGGCCAGGCAGGCAGGAGCGCGGAGCCACGACAACATTGAAGCAGAGCACCCTGAGGGCTGGGGGGCTACGTAAGATCTGCAACGATCTGCAGCAAGGCTTGCTGTGCTTGTATCCCGCGGCATCGGAGCACAGCTGAGTCCCAGCTAACAGAGGGGAAGGCAGCAGCAGGCTCAGGGCCAGCACCTGCCCCAGGCTGGCACCCCAGGGCTGGCTGAACCAGAGGCTACAGCCCCTCCAAGCTTGTGTGTGCCAATGGCCCGTTCTGCAGCAGTGAGCACCGTCAGTGCTGCTGTGTGTATGAGGAAGGAGACCCTATTCCAGACCAGGCTGCCTTTCAGGAGTGCTGGTGACATTAGTGAGCTGAGAAGCTCCTCTGTTTGCATCCACAAAGACAGAATGGCTTTTCCAAGCCTGCCATGCCCACGCAAAGGCAGTGCAAAGCATTTCAGGGCTGAGCAGTGGGGTCAGGTTGTCAAGCCCTTTGGGATCCAAAAGGATGAAAAGGGATTTTTATGATTGGTACCTTAATGCGTCTCTGGATGGAGCTGATGTCGGGGCGTTCATTGCTGCTACTGTCCAGATGCCTAGTTACAGGCGAGAAGGTAAATACATGGTGTGAAAAGCCTTTCAGAACCATATGCTGTGGGATGGGGGCTCAGGGGAGGGAGGCTGGTCTGGAGGGGAAGGTTGGTCTCAGGGGCAGATCCCAGGCCTGAGTCAAAGCTCCGGCAGGAGTGCCGCTAACCCAACCCCAAGGGTTTGTCAGAGTCACTCATTAGCTGTCACTAGACTGGGAGAGGCAGCAGGAAAGCTGTCAGTGTTTCAACACTCACTTGTACAGCTCGGCCAAGAAGATATCCAGACTCTGCAGCTCTTCAAAAAGGGCTGAAAAATCCAGAAAAGAAAGGGGAAAGAGGGAAGTTTAAGCTGTTAAAATGAAAAGGCCTGAAAGCAAACCCACCATCCTGTACACACCCCGTGCATGACAGTGGAGGGGCACTGCATCAAGGAGCACAGCATCTCACAGCCACTGTGCAGGGAGAGGGTTCAATCGTGCTGTGTGCCATCAGCAGAGCTTTGCGCTTGGTTTCTGACTCGCCCTCGTTTTTGAGGCTGAACCTCACAAAAACCTTCCAGCCACCCATGGGGCAACTTGCATAACCTCCAGACTTATTTACACACCAAAGGGCACACTTGGGAGAAAAGCAGTAGTGACAGGATGTGAAAGCAGCTAGTGAGCAGGGACTCCTGCAGATGGGAGAGCAGTCATGGCTCAGGCACTACAGGGACAATAACCTCAGTGTCTTGTGAGACACTTTTTACTGGAGTGGCTCCATACGGACAGAGGTAAAGTTTTTGGGGCAGGGTTATGGATAAGGAACAGCTCAACCCCACCCAACTGCAGCTTCTCCCTTGGCCAAGTCAGCACTTGGCTGATCATGCACAAGCAGCCCAGGGAAAGTGCACAGAGAAGGCCGCGACCCCAAGGCCAGCCCATGGGAGCTGCTCCAGCTCCTGCAACCAACACCCAGTCCCAGGGAAAAAGGGCCGAAAGGAGAAGCAGTAAGCCAGGGCAATCTCTCCCCTGCACCCCTGTGCCCTTGTGACCTTGGGGGAGCAGCACCAAGCAAGCAAGAACAAAGCCTGGCCAGGGGTTTGCCTGGGTGCTGACCGCTTTTGTCTGTCCAGACATGCAGCTCCTGTGCCAGCTCGGGGATCACCAGGAAGGTCCTCCAGCCCTGGCGCTTCTTAGATTTAAGGATGTCTCCAAAGATATGGTCTCCGATGTACAAGATATCCTTCCCTTTGGCCCCCAGCAGGTCACAGACTGTGTCCGAGGAGCCTGAGAGAAGAATAGCATAGCTCAGACCAGGGAGACAAAATGAAACATGTGGCTCATTTCAGAGGGCCAGGGTTAGGGACAAAGCAGGTGCATTTTTCTCCCAGAAACCTCCACTGACAAACATAGCACCCCTGGCCTGGACATGGCAGAACAGGGCGCTGCCCACCCACCCACTTGGGAGTTCACCCAGGGGCAGCTTTGCCCATGCATGCCCCAACACGAATGGCAGCAGCAGAGGGCCAATGCCTCCCACCCCCTGTGAGAGTAATGGAGCTCTGGGCATCACAGACAGCCCTGTATATCCACCTGCTGCCCTTCACTGGCTCAGGGGACCCTTCAAGTGCAGTCACACTGGTGGCAGCACTGTAAGGACAGCTGGGAACATTGCACTGGACTAGCTGCAGCTCCCCCTCCACCACAAGCCCTGCAGTGTTATTTTCCAGACCCTCCCTGGCAAGGAAGAAAGGGGAGTTTGAGGAGGAACAGGTTAATTTCTTCCCTGCATTGGGCAGCGATGATAATGGAGAGCTGCTGGCGCAGTGTGCAGAGGGCACAGTACAATGTGCTCTGGGAAACACAACCTTGCCGAGCACCTGGCACAAGCCCTCTCGCAGCTGGAGTGGCTGAAGGCCATGAAGGCACCTCAGAGCCACTCCACAGGACAAGAAGCAGGGGTCTTGCCTCACCTCCTGAGTACACGATGCCATGCTGCAGTGGGCCTGTGTAGGTACCAATCTTCAGCTTCCCAGTCACCTGAGGAAGGAGATACTGCATTAGTAGAGAACAGCCAATGGTCTGGATCTTTTCTGTCCTACTGATAGTTTACTCTTTGTCTCTCTCACTCCCAGGCAGCCTAGAGATGGCTTTCCACATTCTTTCCAGTATGCTAGGGAAGCCAGCAAAGCCTCAAGCTCTGCTGTTCCCCGGTGATGGGGCTGCTCAGGAATCACTAAGAGAAGAATCCAGCCCACCATCTCTAGGGCAGGTCCTGTCTAAACACCATGTTGCCTGTTGCCACTAAGAGACACCACACAGGAGGTGCAAGAACCCTTCCAGCTGTAGAGGTACTCTCCACGTGCCACTCACCGTGTCCACTTGCCGCAGCACAGTGCCTTCCCCAAAGAAGAGGGGTTTTCGGGCATCCACCAGGATCAGGTCGAAGTAGGACTGCCATGGCCGATGGGCACTCCCAGGCTGCAAAGGCAAAAATAAACCCCAGAATCAGACACAGCACAATTGACCACAGGGAGTTTAACTGAAGTGTCATTCTCCATAGCCATAACCTTGTGACACTGCTGGCCCAGCAAAAGCCCCTGGCTTGTGCCTCTTGTGGTACAACACTGGGCTGCCAGGGCCATCTCCTAAAGCACTTCCCTTTCACAGCAAGCCCATCCCAACCCAGCCTAGCAGCGAGGACGGACATAGGAGGACTGCACAGAACATCAATGTCACAGCGCAGCTGTCATGTAAAGAGATGCTGTAAATGACACTGCTGCCACTGCTTCTGAAGGCAATATCCTGCATAGATCCAGACACATGCAACTCCAGGGCTTCGGCCTTACAAGGCCACGCTGGTACATTTGCCAAGAGTGGGAAAATGCTGGACTCTATTACACAGAGCATCCCTCCAAACCACAGCCCTACCCGAAGGACACTGGGCATTCACAAACCCTTTCTGCTTCATGTTTCCACTCTTTCTGACATTAAGACCACAGCACGGAGTTTTCTGAGTTGTGGTGATTTTCCATATTCTGAAAATTTCTCCCTTGGCTGCCTTCTACCTTTAGAGCATAGTGTGAAAATGTATCTTTTGAGCATGAGATAGCCTCCCACAGGGAGACTGAGAAAGCAGGATAAATTCAGCTCATAAGCCTCTCTCCACAAGTTGCAGGGATGAGTTCTGACCTCAGAAAACCAGAAAAAGTATGACCAAAAGTTTTGGAGTTCCCATAGTCAAGGCACAATCAGCCATAAATGCTTCTGCTGTTTCATAAAACTCTTCCCTTTGCATCAAGTTTTTTTAAACAATATCTAAAACATTGTGCAAGATTTCTAAGAAACGTGGCTGCAAAATGGCACAGTTAAAATGTGCTATCACTAAAATAATGTTATCATTAACACAGATTATTGTTTGAGACCAGATGATGCCTCTTTTCTCTTTGTTATCTTGCATTTGCTTTGATCCCATTCAAAGAGGACACAAAACACCAAGTGTATTTTAACCAGATTAAAGCAACTAATCCCATGCAGACGATGAAGCAGGATTAAAATGCTTTCCAGCTACACAGATAATTAGGCACATCAATTCCTATTGGAACTGCAGTCTAGAAATCACATACCTTTGGTCCATGTGGAAAGTCAAACAAGTAAGTCATAATTTTCTGAAAGACAGAAAGAAAGTATTCAACGATGTGTTTTTAAACATACATTTATGTAGTTTACAAAAGCATATTTTTCTGGTTTTATCTTTTCCAGTTACAGAACTTTATTTTCAGGACTTACAGGAAAACCAGCATAAGATTTCAAGACAAAATGAATGGATGGAATTTACAGTGACAGGAATCAAACCAGTAATTTTTATAAACAAAAAATACATTTGCCTCAGGAATCCGCACACAGCTTCAGGTGTATCTTGCAATGCTTTAAAATCGCACATAAATCTTTGGATTAGCAGTGTTGCAACACCCTGAAACTTACCTGGAGTTGAAGTGACTGTATTTATTCCTGCAATACAGCAGACAGCCCTTTCAGGCTCTTAGACTCTCCAGGACCACAGCCTTGGTGACCTGCCTGTACTCAGAACTATCTCACTTGAAATGGAAGTTCTGCATTTTAAACGATGCTGAAATCTAAAATGAGTATCACTCTTTCAGCCTTTCATTGCTGAGGAACTGAGTGAGGCACAGAGGAATTTAAGCCAGGCCCGTACTAGGTCAGTAGCAGAACCAGCACTACAAAAGATGACTCAAGACCTAATCTGCATTCATCCTAAAGATCTAGCTTAGAAAATTCTCCACGAGAAGATGTCCTACCAAAACCCATACAAATGAATGTCTCGCTTTTACTTATGCCATTATATACCAACACAGCAATTCAAGCAGCACTTACGTCTGTGTATTTATAGTCGCTGTTTGTGACAAGAAACACCTTCCCAACTTCATTCATGCGGCTGAGCAGCAGTGGCAGCTTCCCCTGAAAGCCAAGAGACAAGTCAAACACAAAAGTTAAGAAATTCATCATGGGCAAAACATTCTCAACTTGATCCCACCAGACAAAACTAAGCAAATCAAACCAACAAGCAAGCAAACCCAGATGTTTTGCACTGGCCAGAGCCAGGAAAGCCCCTGCTCCCTTCCACATAAACACCCCTCTAGAGCACAGCCCAGGGGAGAAAGGCAAGGGGGAAGGGCTCGGCGGGACTGCGGTGCCTTTGCCAACCACCCTGCCAGGCACCCTGTGCTTCTCCCACTGATCTGCTCCGTGCCAGGCACACCAGAGCAGCTCCTCCAGCTCCAAGTCCATTCCCGAAATGGGCCCAGAGGCAGGTGAAATCTGAGCTCACACGAGCCACGAGTTGGAACGTTTTATAATTCCAGCCTCAAATTAGGGAGAATTTATTCCTCAGGCTATTTTTATTGAATCATAAATCTCAGTGCATTGCCAGAGTAGCTGATTACTCACAGGACAGTTTCCTAAGAATTTTGCAGGCATGTAACTAGTAACAAGGTTAATTGCTTTAAAGTGATACTCTACCACAGAGCTCATCTGTACTAAAGAATAATTATATTGTAGTGGTCCAGAGGGGCCTTGCACACTGCAGAGAGGGCAAAGGTAAGGGAACCACTGGAGGTTGCTCAATTACATGTGCTGAACCACACTTTGGGGCTGTCAAGAGACTGGACACTGGTGAATCTTTCAGGATCTTTCCCTCAGTCCCTCATGGTTAAAGGCATGTAACATTTTTGTTGGGTGGCTAAGGAATACTTCTGTCTAAAAAGATGTTCATCTGTTGCTTTTTAAAAAGAGGTCTGCTTGGGCAGAGAAAAAGCGGGCAGGGAACACAGTTGCTTTCACCACCAAAAAAACCAACAGAAGCCTTGCCACCATATTCACCTGTGTCCCGTGACAACATTTCCTCTGGCTTTTATATTTTATGTAAAAACATGCACGTGAATACAAAATCACATGGATCACTGGCTCAGAATAAAGGCTGCATCCGAACTTTCCACTTTGTCTTTGGTTATTACAATAGAAATCACAGTGTTATCTGTTTTGTGATTTAGTAAAGCAAATCAGCATGTTTATTTCTTGCCTGCTTACTCAGTACAGAACGTCACGTAGCCCAAATAAAGTAACTTCACACTTACATCTTTCACCACATACTTTTCCAGATTCTCAAGGGTCTTTTCCTTGAGCGATCCCTAAAATAGAAACAACAGAACCCAGTGAGGTAATGGAAACTTATGATGTAAGAGACATCAAAGTAATGCCAACTTTCACACTTTAAAATGCTGTGAAAGTACAAACCAGGGCGAATCTGAACCCGTGACTCTAGAGATGAGAGGCTTTGGGTAGCAGGGACCATCACAAACTCTGTGATCCATCGATTCCCTCACCATGGTAAATAATCCACTTCAACAGCATTTTAACCCTTTCAGAAGGGAATACAATAGAAACAAACAAAAAATAGATTTGCCATACCAAACAAGACAGTCAACGACCTGTCTCCAACACTGACCATAATGCTTTACTCAAAGGCCAACTCCAACATGTATCACACAACACTGCATAAGGAAAGAAAAATAAATTCCTGACTTCTGCATTGCTAAAAGGACCACCACAGGTATAACTGTGAGCAGAGTTCTCTTGTCATGGTTCTCCATCCCACCCCAGCAGACTTCTTGAATGAGAAAGAACAAGAAAATCAGGTCTTTAACCAGAGGTTAACGCTCACAAAATTATATTCTAAATTTGTGCACAAGCATGTGAAAAAGATGAACTGCCTCTCCTCTCTAAACAGAGAGTTTATATCAACTCCTCTAAATAGAAGATATATATCTAAATAGAGAGGAGTTGATATATTTCTCTGTTTAATGCAGGTACTTTTCAGACAACCTAACACAGTACCAATGTAAACTATTTACAGTAAAATGCTTTTTTAACAATTAAGACAATGTACAAGTTGTGGACTATAAGTGCAAATACCCTCATGGCATCACTTTCTAAACCCCATGAATTACAGTACAGAAATGGAATCTGGGCACAATAAAAAGGAATAGGAAGCCAAGACAGATAGGCTCCAGTACCAGGAGGGCAGCTGAGATCTTGACTTACATTCAACTGCAATTTATTATTTGCTCACTAGGCGGCAAAGCAGGGCTCTTGCCCAAAAATGTAATAACACATCTTAACTCGTGAGTTACAAACCAGTCCCTCTAATTCAGTTACAGCTACAGTCGTCCTAAGGAGTTCTTGCAATCACCTTGTAATGAACCCAGTCAACAGCATCTCTGACATCCTGGAACATACTCCTGAAGGACATGAAGAGGTCTCCATCTTTAAACCCCGTTTCACAGCTATGAGGAGAAAGAAGAGAGATTGTAGTGGCCAATTTCAGCAGTAAGAAACATGCCAAGGAGAGAGAGAGAGAGTTCAAAATGTTGTTTGGAGCTTGGGTCTTCATCTTACCATAACAGTTTCTTATTTACTACTTTACTGCAGCTCAGACTTAAAAGAAGGCCACAACCAGAGTTTAACAGGATGTGTCGTACCCAAGAACGTTTGTTTAAAATTTTAGTATGTGAGTTCCTAACTACAGGCCTGTGCCTCCATAGCACTACTACAGCTTTCTATGACTGCAACTCATTTCTCTCTCACTGTATTATAAAAAGGGAAAAAGACTGGGACTGTGCAGTTTGCACCATTTTACAAAAGATGAATGGTACTGAGAAAGTAAGCAGAGTGCTACTCTTTCTCCATCTTTCCAACACTAAAAAAGAGGGTGACATAGAAATCAACTAAATGTAATACTTGCTGCTGAGAGGAGGAACTGCTTCTGTGTTGAACAGTTAGAGTTGACATGAGAAATTTCCTCTACAAGATACGGTGGAGGTATCTTTGATACACCCATGAGAGTTTGCATCAGAAGGAATCAAGGAGGATTAAACAGAGCTGTATTATGACAGCAATCATCACGCCTGTTCTGAGAAAGGATACTTCACCTGATGGATTGTCAGTATGAACAGTTCCTCCACTCCCAGGTAAAATCCTATTAAATCTTTGCCTTCCATTCACAAAATACACAAAGATGACCCATCATGAGTCAGCAGCACAGCAGCATTCACATTTGTTCAGTTCAAACTGCAGCTTGTTATTATGCTTACATCTGTTTGAAAGCTAGGTAAATACTCATGCTGCACAAACAGACTTTTACACCACACTGTGCCTGAGCACTTCACCTTTAAGTGAACAAAGTCCTCAATTCTGACATGAGGGACTTGTGGTAACTGGCTGAGGAAATTTAGCCTTTGAGTTACCAGTTTAAACATGGGTCAAATGGACACGGGTTCAAAATGAGCTGTCTGGTGCCTGTAATCACCCTATAATAAGTGTGTGGTCTTAGAGGCTGGCCCAAAAAACAGTGTCAGTCAGGACAGTGATACTGATATACCCAGTGAAGGAGACCCTCATAATCAGTCTCTGCTGTACTCACAGAACATCTTGTCACCACTAAATCCTCTTTAACATCAAAAGAACAAGGCCTGAACTTTTCCCCACTGAAACCACTTGAGGGGCCCCCACTGATATTAAAAGCAGCTCCATCTGTGCTGTATTGCTCTTTATAATAACCATCTTACTGTACCATCAGCATCTTGAACCGAAGGGAATACCTACCTAGTGTACCGGTCACAGTTAGTAAAGAAATCCACAAGGCAAGCCAACAGGTAGGTCTCTGCAAAGAAACAAAGCAAATTTGTAAAATAAGGATAACATCATACAGCCAGCTAAATTTGGGCCCTGTATTCATACAAAGTTCATGCAAAAAAAACCCAAACAACAGATAAGTAAAGACATTAGCAAAGCTTTACTGGCTTCACAGGCACAGAAACATGCCTGTGTTGGCTCACATTAGACTCACCTGGTAGATTGAATAACGTGTTCAGAATGTAAAACCTATCTGTGTCATCCCTCTGGATAAATTTATTTGGATATTGATCCCGTGTTTCAGGCCTAAGAATAGATAAGGTGGAGAAGAATGAAACCACAAAAAATGATGAGGATAAAATGTGCTGACATGCAAAATACAGTTGTAGCAGGGTCCATTAACTAGAGTCTGCTGTGCTTTAATCAACACCCAGCTTTCTCACATGCATTAGCTGCACAAGAGCAAAACTGCATTCCCCAGCCTTCCCTTCACCGTGCTGGCTCCGGCAGAGCTGAGCACAAAGCCTTCATCCCTGAGTCAGCAAACAGAGCAGAGCCCACAGAGGGAAACAGAGTGATCGAGAGTCCACAACTCGACCTTAAGCCCCGTGCTGCTGGCTATGAGGATGCCTTAAATCATCTGCACTTTCATTGTTTGCTTATCTTAAACTTTCCCCCACTTCCCATGTGTTGCTTTACACTCCCCCGAGCAGCTTGCAGCAGGGGAGTGCGCGGCTGTGCTGCGGGAGGCTTGCCTGGGGCCTTCTGCAATTAATCAGCAGTGTGGCGATGACTAAAGTAATTTAACTACTCTGGTTTCCCTAATTTCTGGAGCTTCTGAAGATCACCTCTGACTCAAAGAGGAACTTGAGTGCATATATAAAGGTTTTTTCTAAATTTTGGCTTCCTGATGTGAGGACTCACAGGTCTGCAATGACAATGCTTGTCACCTTGGGGGCCTTCATCTGGCCTGCATTTGCCTTCCGCCCATCCACCCTCACAGCAGGGATATGAGGGGATTTGCTGCAACACATCAGGCAGGTAGCACTGCGGTCCCCTCTGCTTCCTAAAGTACTTTCTCTGGGGCAAGAGAAACACAAGCAGCCAGGGAAGGCTCCAGGAAATGGCACATGATGTCTCACTATGACACCCTCAAAGGTCAAACACACAAAAGGGTAGAGCAAGCTTGTTCCTTTCCCCAAGCCAGCTCAGGCCTTTGACCTTTCTTAGCACTGGCTGTGGAGTTAACAGTCTCATGGGGCACAGGTCCTCTCTGCTCCCAGGAGCCCTCTCCCAATGGCTTTGTCTTAACTGACAAGCTGCTGGTGTTAAACTGTGCCAGGACAGGTGAACGGCCCCTGGATTATCGCATCAACCCCTTCCCACAGTGCACTTCCTGCTGTTCCCAGCACACTACAGATGTGCCTGTGTCAGCACAGGCCTCTCCTCTACAAACACCCTGGGCTGTTGCTGTGTCTGGGACCATCAATGCATCCCCAGTGAATCCTGGAGCTGCAGAACGCCAATACAGCATCTGCTGTTAGTGGAGTCCCTGTGACTCCTTATGCAATGGGTGCCCTGAGGATCAGTGACACAGAAGAGCGTATTAAATCAAAAAGAACAGCCAAGAGTCAGCACTCACCCTCTGAGGAAATTAAAGCCATGTGCACACACTAGGAGGTTCCCATAGGCATCAACTTTCAACAGGTTTCCATAGTGAGTATCAAACACCAGGCCTCTGTTAAGAAAGCGATTTAAGATATGAAGAAGCAAGTGTATTAAGTGGTGACCATTTTAATAGCAGTTCTTTCCAAAACAGCTCTAGAAAAGTTTGCTCACTTGGTGCGGGGCATCAGAGTTGCAGATGGGGTCCCTACTGTCCCTTTTACCTGGCTGCAGGCGAGCAACAAGAGCCCTGTGTTGCCAGCTGAAAGGTACAGCTGATCTGCCCTCCACAGACTTGAAAACGGAACCGTTTAACCCCAGCAGAGGCTTAGCTGTGCACACACCAGGGAAGACGGGAACCTCTTCCACAGGGTCACGAATCTGACAGCTGTGCTTGTGGTTCCCTGACAGCCCTACTGGGCTGCAAGGAAGAGTGAGGTGCGATAAAGGAGTTTCTTCCCTCTTTTCCATCCCTCTGTCACAGACAGAGCCAGATGAGGCATGTAACTATTGCACAAAAAGCTTTGGACATTCCCGGTTCCAACTACAGCAAAACCCCCTCTCACTTATCTAGTAGCTTGCACCTGGAGAACGCAGCCTTCCCACAGAGACACCCCTTCTGTGCCCTCCCTGGGATGAAGGCAGTAGATTTAACGGAGTCTTCATCGCAGGTCTGTGAAGGGCTACTGTCTTGTTATGGGCACAGTAACAGTCTTGGTGTAAAACGTGCTGCGAGGAGGGAAGGAAGGACACTCCCAGCTGGAAACTGGAGCACCAATCCAGCAGACCCTCTGGTCCAGTCTTTCGTAAAGAAGCTCCAAACGAGTAAAAAAAGCAAAATCCAGCAAAGGCACAAGTGGAAACAACTTAAAGGCACAAAGTTAGATCAAACGCCCTGTTTAAAGCAAGAAATGTCCTTTCTACCTGTGCTACCAAAAGACAAAATGTAATAATTCTGTAACTTTGCACCAGTAACTTTGCTTTCAGTGTTTGATTCATCTAGGTAAATGAACTAGATTGTTCCCACCTTTATTGCTGTTTAGTGTCAGGTTAATTTTCAGGCTGTCTTATGTACCAGCCCATTATTAACTAAAATAATTACAGAAAAGTGTTCTGAGACATTCTAGCAGCCTCACGGACAGGAATGGCTCCTTCTTGTCTTGATTTTGATCTAACTCCCAATCCAATTGTGTCTCTGCTGTCTTTGCTTTGAAAGGTTATTTCTGGACCATGTTTTCAGCAGGCCTCTTTTCTTGCACTCTCCCTCTTTGCTGGCAAAGGCCCTCCACATACTGGAGCAGTCTGCTCCCTTCCCCACGACCTGTGGACAACCACAGGCTTCACTAGCACAACTCTGAAAACCTGGCCTCACGTGTTGACTATGAACTTTACAGAACAAATATTCAAGGCCTTGAGCAGGGCCAGTCGGTATCTGTTCGTCATTTACCTGGTAGGGAATGCAGGATCATACACAAAATTGAGCAGCTCATGAGGGTATCCAATGGAAACTAATCTTTCTACGGTCAGGTCAAATCCAAGAGATTCGTATTCAGGGGATTTATACACTGTACCAAGATGAGATTTCAGTTAGAAAATTTGAAAACAACTAAGGGGTTAAACAAGAAGGCAGTTAAAAGTAATGTACCCGTTCACCCTCCTCCCTCCTCCACATCACATGCTCCCTTCTTCTGCCTCAGGTCCCCAGCCCAGAGCCATGGTGGAATTAGCTCACACTCCCGGACTGCAGCCGAGCGGAGCAGCAGTTTGGGTTTCAGCAGCAGAGTGAATGAGATGAAATATCTGTCAGTCTATCACAGCTCTCTGTATCAGGAAAAATGTATTTCAAACTGCAGCTCCTCTCCCTGCAGTCCCATTCTGCAGATGCATGAACACTCCCTGTTCCACCTGCTCAGATTGGGTTTTTGTTTGCTGTGTTTTCACAAAGCTGATGAAGAAACCAATAAATTTTGGGAACACATGTATTCATGGCTAGAAAGCCTGAAATCATTGCTGCTGTTTTACTGTTACTGCTCTGGATACAATCCCAAAGCTTAGTATTTTCTCCAGATTCCATCTGAGAGGAATTTATGTTTGCTGCAGACTCAGTTAGCTTGAAGGTAGAGCTGTCAAGTTAACATACGATTTGTTTGTTAATAATACCATATGGTACTGTAAAAATCTGTTAGCTATTACCCTTGTGTGTCAAAGTGCTACTCTCTTAAGCAAGCTTACTGTTCTCACATTTCAGAGGAGCTGCTCATCTGTGACACACACTCAATGCTCAATGCAAAAGAGATGGACTTCTTCAACCCAGTCATTCCTACCATCAGGCCTGTCTTCTTCCTGCACATGACCTTCCCGGGTACTGGAAATGTTACTGCTTAATCAGATCATTAAATTAACATTTAAAAGGAAATGGCTGTGTTTCTATGACAGATGGAAATCACTGTGTTTCTCTGACAGTGTTTTCACATTTGCTGCATGTCGCTGTCTTAAATTAGTCCCAAGAGGCAACAAGGTCAAATACAAGCCTTGACTGCAATGAGGGTTACCATGGGTTCAATGGGCCCAACTGTCTCAAACACTGGAGTATTTCAAATTCAGCTAAGTAAAATACAAAAATGTTCAAGTTATACAGTAAGCTTGTTAGCAGACAGACTGCTTTTCCTGAGAGAGATCTAGCACATCTGTGGGACTCACAATATATATTAATATGCATTGTCCATAGTGCCCAGGTAATCACCACTGTATATATACTGTGGAATACAGCGGCTTGATCTGAGAGAAGGAAACAAATATACAAAATACTACAAAAATACTAAAAAGGCAAGGAAGAAACAAGATTGTCAAAGGACTCAGATCACAGTAACTGTGACAAGAGGGCTCTCGTATCTCTTAATAATCTAAAAAAGCACCAGAATCCTAAGAGTTAATTTTCCGCATGAAACTAACACCATTAAAAAATCTAATAAGCAAACCGTAATGTTCTTGAACAGATAACTAAAATCAATAAAGCAGTTACCAAAATCTTCAGGCATTACTATACTGATGGCAAACATCAACATGATGCAACATTCAGTGCAGGTAGTCTTTCCTGTCCTTTAGGAAAGGGAGGGTTGATTGAGCTATAGATAAGAATAAGCAACCAAAAACCACAGCTAATGAAGAAAGCAGTGATTGACAAGGCAATTCTGGGGAGTGAGCTAGAGCTGGAGGGAGCAAAATGCAGTTAGGTAATGAAAAACATTATGAGAGTGATACCAGAGCATCAACTGGAAAAGTGAAACTCCTCTGATGCAGGACAGTAAAGGGATTTCTCTGGGAAAATGGTAATGAGGACACTTGTACATAACTCTCAGAAGGTGAAAGCGCTGCAAAGCTCCCCATTACATGAAGCAGCCTCCAGTCCCCCATGAAGCTGCTGCCCAAATTCTGCCCAGACACAAAGAATCTCAAGGAGCATGTTGGCATCTCCTCTGGACAAGCAGAAGTGGTTCATCAACAGCTCCAGCAGAATCCTTCCAGAGAAACTGTAGGGCTTTCTGTTAAACAACCTATGCATCTTGTTAACACTCCACCAGAGAACGTCCGTGGTGGGACGTGTGGCCAACTGCTCACAAAATGCCCTCACTCAATTTCTTCCTTACTATATTTGTCTCCCTTAAGATTTATCACTACAGACCTCCTTTTAACTCTCTGAGCCTAAGGAAACAAACTGAAGCACCAGGAAGAAAAAAAGCTGAAGAACAACGCCTTCATCATCCCAAGTCTCTGTTGAGGCAGTACTGCAAGAGGGTTAATCTGAATATTTCTTTTTTGGGGGTAGTTATTCCCCTTACCTCTCAAGCTCTAGATTTTGCTTCCTTGACTCTGCTTTGAATGAAACTAAACTACTAGCTTATTCATGCCTCAGGTCCCTTCCTTATTTTTCCACCACTACACAATACCGGGAAAATTAGAGCCTTCTCCTTGATATACAAGCTAAACAGAGACATGGGAAACTGGCCTCCTGAAAATGGGAAAGGGACAATAAACATTTTCGAGTTACAGTCATACTTACTGTTAAAGATGAACTTTAATTAGACACACAGCTGGGAACAGACTGAGAGCTCACCGAGCCCACTTTCACAGCACCCTACACCACAGCACATGCTGCATCCATCGCTATGAGTCACAACCCACTGACATTTCTCATAAACTGTGTAAATGCCTGTTTCAGTACCTTCTGGGCAAACAAATGATCCACCTCTTTCAGATCAAGTATGCACAGGCTAACACTGCTGCAACTATGGCAGCACATTCAGGGAAGATGCCCCAGTTATATACATTACTAGACGAAAAAACATATTTCAATACTGCACTTGAGGCTGGTTGCTCTCTCTTCTATCTTGTTTACTTCAGGCATCCATGGGGAAAAAAAAAGAGTAGAGAGGACAGAGCAATATTTATTTTCTGCAGCTGCATGATGAAAAGATAGTTTAAAACGTTCCTGGAACATACCCCCTCCTCAGACCTGGTTGCTGAAACCACAACTGGAGATAATTTGTGTGCCATGGTGATGCCATGAATTCAGCCATTTGCCATGCAGAGTCTCCTGTGCTCAGCTCTTTCACCCAGCTGAGAAGGGCTCAGTCTTCAAGCACCCCCAACTCTGTGACAGAGGAGGCAGAGCCACAAATTCATTTTCAGAGTGTCCTTGCCCAATGCACACAGGATGACAGTAAGACCAAAGCACAATTTACATCTTATTCTGATTTCTTTTTCTCTTTCTTACTACTTGATGGCCGTGTCTTTGCCACTGTGCCAAGTCCCCCAGCTCCAGAGGACCATGTTATTTCAATAGTCCGTGTTCCAACAAAGGCAAATGCTTCAGCGGTGCAGGGCAATCAGCACCCAGCGCTTGTGGATTATGCAACCAGGGTGGAAAGAAAACAACGCTTTAAAAAAAAAAACAAACAGAAGCCAGTTGACAGCATTTCAACCTCCCCCTAATACCATCACTTGGCTTAACATTATACTATTGAAAGGTAAAAAGCAGTACCCCAGGAGCAAACGTTGCAAGCCTTCAGGTCTGTGATGAGTGCGGGCGTCCCTTACACGGTATGTGCTAGGAGGGAAGCCAATCTGGAATGAGCAGGGATTGTGCAGTAAGGTATGCAAGTCTCATGCATTTGTGTGATTGTTTTTACCTTTGCTGTCAAGACACAGACAGTAACAATTTTATAGCCTTCCTGAAAAGGAGAAAAAAAAAAATCTCTAGAGGCTCCAGTTTATGCAAAATGCTGCTGCCAGGATTTTAACTCACATGAGGCAGATGCAGATTCAGAGTGTCACTCCAGTCTTGACGGAGTTACACTGGGCTCCCCTGTTAAAGAAAAAAATCAGACTGATTTTAAAACTGCAACAGCTCTGTGCCATGTGGGGCTGTATCTGCTGGAGCTCTGTCCTCTGGTAAGCTCGGAAGCCAGCCTGGCAGCTATTGCAAATATATTTAGAACAGATGTATAGAGGAGGCACAGTTGGTAATCATGCATCCTGCAGGCAAAATTCTGTCCTCATATCCACAAAGCAGTTTTAGATCATCAGCTCAGTGATAATTGGGAGGAAGAGGCTATAAGCACATTGACCAAGTGACACAAACCCTTCGAGTTTCTCTCGCCAAGCAACTGGTTCAAGAAAGGGTCTCCTGCTCTTTTTGGGGCTTTGCCATTGTTGTCCATTCCTCAGTCGATGACAAATTACTCCCTTCAGGGCACTCACTTTCTTTCACACCACGAACACATCCACGTGTCAGAGACTCGAGAGACTGAGTCAGAAGCTACTTCGGGAACCTGAGAAGAGAATTTTGCCATATATCTGAAGGCACTCCCAGCAAGAGCCTGACACACTGGCTCAGCCTGACATAGCATATCTAAATTCAATTGTATACTTTTAACACTTATGCTTACACTTGGGCTTTTATGTGCAAAGCATTGCGGGATAAACCGTCACCAGTCCTGCACATGGTGCTGCACTGTATTGCAGTGCACTGGTTTGCAAGCACACACAGAAAGACGACCAGACCCATTCTACAACTTAGAGGTACGCACAGAGTCATCAGGAATAACTTTGAGATCCAATCTGCACTAAATACAAAGCTGAATGAGTTGGAATGATGTTGCAAAAAGGACCTACAGAAGTATACAGACGTCCTGAAGGCTTCTCTGAGAGTAAGCGTTTAAAGCCCATTTTGTTTCAGAATCAATAAATAGCTGGGGAAGGCTGTAGTGCATGTGATGGCTTTAAACTGCAGGGAGGAGAAAGCCTTTCAAGGGCTGCCCATTTCCTTCCTTGTTCCTCCTCCGTTCACACGAAGATTTCTAATTCAGGCAGCGCAGCTTCTCACTGAAGATGTAACGTGGTTTCTTCCAGGGCTTGTCTACACTTCTTACAAGCTAGTCATGGATCACAGGAGAGAAGCAGGGGCTAGAGGTACAATAACCACCCATTTTGTGCTGCTTCTGCTGTGTCACTTTTGTGAGATGTATTTGCTGTCTCAAACTGCACACCTGGCCTGGCCATTTTATTTCTGACCACTATGGATTTGGCGCTGGTAGAAGCCCTGAAATGAGAACAGTGACGACATGCTGATTTCCCACACCACTGAGGCAGCTTTGATGAAGCAGCTCCTCATCAACAGTGCCCTGGTTTAGGAAGAGTAAGGTGAGCTCAGGAGGTTGCTGCAATAACAGCAGCAGCCTGCAGTGTGAGCAGGTTTCTCTGGGGAGCGAGGACTACTAAATCATGACCTGAAGTTTCATTTATCCCTGCCTCCAGTTTCTCCCCATCCGTCACCCTCTTTTGCCAGTGTGCTATCCTGTGACACCCTAGCATCTTCTGAAGTTTTGTCCCTTACAACAGCCAACACCTCGTCTGCCTTCCCTCCCAGCTGGAAGCTGAGAGCAGCCCAGGGAAAGGTGCTCAAAGTGCCCCCCACATTGGCAGGGGTCTTCATGGGAGCAGATGCTTTCTGCAGCTGGTGCATTGGCTGCTCTGATCCTTTGGGCACACACCAGCTCGACTCCTTCCTCATGCAGGTGCTGAGAGCACTGTCTGCGCTGTGGGCTTCCTCATCCTTGACCCTGGCCACCGAGAGTCTCTTGGGAATTGAAACACCTTAGTCTACCCATAGCCAGATGAAACTAATTGGGTTTTGACTTTCAGCTGTTCAGATAAGATCAGTATTTCTCAAACTAGAGGTGATGACCTCCAAAGGGTTGCAAAAAGCTTTAACAAACATTCAGTCTTCAGAAATTTTACTTACTATCTGGGTTCTCCAGAGGTCACACAAAGACAGATAAGCCAAAAGGTGGACAGATAATGCAAGGGGTTTAGCCTTTTCTCTGAAGCACAAGAAATGCAGCCCAACTACTTTCAGTCTTGAAGAAATGAAAGTAAAATAACTAGAAACAAGTTATTTCAGTTGCTGCCTATTCCCCAGTGAGTAAGGCATGCAAATCAGGCAGTTAAGGACAGGTGGGTAGCTAGTATCTGGATTTATATATGTCTTGGGACACAAATGCATAACTAAGCTTGTGCAAATACATTTCTGAAACTACACAAACTTGACTTAAAGAGCAGGATCAAAGTGCTGCTCATTTTAAATGTTGATCCACATTCTGAATTGCACCACAAATAAATAATGCAAGTATGTATTAGAAATACATTCATATCAATGTCGTACAGGTGAACAGTGCCTAGTTAAAGCCTCGAGGAACAAGATCCCCTTTTACAGCCCCATCCCCTATAACAGTACAAGTATCTACATATCCTGCCTCAACAATGTCTATCAAATGAGATCCTAGACTAGTGTCCCAAAATAGGATAGATCTATCCCCAGAGCTCTCCATTCCATCAACATCTCCTCTGCACATAGGCCCAAAGCTGGGCATTTAGTGCCAGCTGCCACTGGGATGTCTCTGACAGTCACCCTCCACCACTAACCAGACCGCTGACTATTTCACTCAAGTACCAAATATTCTACACGCTGGCACTTCTGATCACCAGACCTGCAACTCCAGCTGAGCATCCAGAAGGAAACAGTGAATGCCTAGTCCTGGAGGTGTTTGGGACACTGGATTTAATTAAAAGATAAACCCCACTAAAGCAAGAATACCATTTAAACATACTAGTAAGTGTTGGGCAGGCATTTCGCATACTGCCATAGTTTGAGGAAAGCTTGTCTCAGCTGTAGGGCCAGAGGTCTGAGGATCCCCAGAAGTAACAAGGTAGTGAAGAATGCTATACTGACCTTCCTTTCAGGGTATTTATTATCTTCATGACCTGTTACAGAGCAATGCCAATTTTCATATATAGATAGAAAAGAGGAGGATTTATGCTCTAGAATACTAATTACTTCTGCTTCTGTGTTACAGGGTCTTTTCTAACCAAGGGAGGTGTTGTCAGGCACTGTCACTGAAACATAACAAAAGGGAAAAGCTAATGTTTCAAGCTATGCTTCTCTCTATGTTAAAATAATTCATAACTTACACAGGAGGGAATCTGAAATGTCATGTTGAAGTTTCACACCTGGGTGTTAGCTTCCCTTTGGTTCTGACAACGGAGTCAAGACTGCTCAGCTCCAACAGGAGCCCAGACTCACTCGTGGCTTGCACAGCCTGGCAGGGTGCTGCAGTTCTGCACTGGAAACATGTCAGAGGATTTTCTTTTGCGTAAGAACTGGAAACCCTGCAGAGGTACCTGTACTGCGTGAGCCTCCACACAAACACACTCAGCTGGCTTGGCAATCACAGTAGTGGGGGCAAGCACAAACCCCCAGCTCCCCTTGCCTTGCATTTCTCTTTCCGAAGACACATCAAGTGCTACCTCAACTTCTGCCATGGCCACTGCAGACATTTCACCTCACAGCATCCTTGCAGGACACGAAGGGAAAAGCGGACATTCCTGTTTAAAGCCCTGGTTGCGTACAGCACTGGTTTCAGTTCATCTCTGCCCACGTAAACACGTGCCTGCTATGTGTGTCCCTGCATGCAGGGCAACGCAGTCGCGCACGTTTGTGCTGTGCCGACCTGGGAGCTCAGTGCCTGTAAACAAACTGACAAAGTGGTAAACGTGCCTAATTGTAACCACAAGAAATCCCAAACGAAACCCACGGGACAGCTCATATGTTTTCAATTAGGAAGATGGTGAATCACTGACTTGCCATTTGGCTGTGGACTCAGATGAACTGGGACCATAATGGATTTGTCTATGGTCAAAACAAGTAGAAAAACAGACAGGAACAGACCCCAGTCCTCTTGACTCTTGGGTTTTGATTTTAACCACCAGACCATAAATAACAATGCACTGTATTATGCAAAGCAGAATTGCAGGATTTCAGCCTATATTTAAATTGAGTTTTCATAGTACCAAACAAGATGAGTAGCAACAGTATATTTTGTTTCTTTGAATTCACTCATTTTTTCAACCTGAGATGAGAAGAAACTGTTGCCATAATGACCATAATTTTTATTTACCCAAAGAAACCTTTTCAAACACAGAAGTATTCTGTGCACTAACACAAAGCTGAGCTTTAAGCACACTTCAATATTTAACGCACCTTTTCTGTTTCACTAGAAACTACGTTTTTGTAGCAGTCAGCAAACAAGACCTTGACAAAACATCCAGGTGCATCCCAGGATATTTTCATATGCTTAACACACAAGCTGCTCTGCCATGCACAAACAGCCAGATCTTGCACTAAGCCTCTTGCGGCCACAGATGTTGTTGACAGTAAATCTGATAACAGGAAGTAAAGCAAGAGTCACTAATCATCAGAGGGCCAAATCTTTTGGATCTGAGCTTCAGTGGCCCCCCAGCACCCTTTTCTGACAATGCTAAATACAGGTTTCTGGGTGGAAACCAGCACACGCCTAGAGAGAAGCACAAGGGCTCTGCAGTCGCCAGCGGCAGCAGCGCCCATGGAGCAGCTATGCACCCACTCTGCAGCCCAGGAGTGATGGAAAATTCCTTACCTCTAATGCTCCTGCAAACATCCCCAAGTGCACAGCACAGCTTTCAGCTCTAAAACCTCTAACCTGGAACTGTATCAGCTACTATTCTCCCTCTCTGCATGCTAAAAGGATCTGTTAAAGACAAGATTTTTTGTTGCTTCAAGGACTGACAAAGTATGGTATGTTCAGCTTGGCTCTGAATTGCTGGATGTCTACACTGCAGGTTGTTTTTAGTGCTGTGTTTCTACTTGTTTTTTTAAAAGAAAATTGTTGTCAAGTATCATCAGCTTTAACTCTTCCCAAAGCAGCTCTCAGTAAATTCCAGATATTTTTAGCTTTCTGCTGCTGCATTTTGTTTGCCTTCAATGTAACAAAGATTTGGGCTGCTTGGATATGCCTCAGAGGCTGGCAAAACGGAGCTTAGTGTTGGGAAGATTTCTCCTGC
>NW_010116224.1:41429-46506 GCF_000699245.1 Pterocles gutturalis
TAAAAATGCATGGCTTGAGGTAACAACAGCAGCACTGAGGTCACATTTTGCATGTTGAGAGAAGCAATTCAGACATACTCTGCATTTCAAGGAAACTTTAGTTTGTCTATTTTAATAGTTGGCATAACATTCCTTTGCACTGGAATAATATTTTAAATATGACAACAGTCACCTATTCTTTTATGGGAATTTTTTACAGTTTCCCTGACAAGAGAAGCTTTTTTTGTGCTTAACAAGTGGCCTTCACAATTTACCTCTCTCAGATACAGCCTACTGGGAGTCATAATCCCATACTGGAAAAATCCCTGCATTTCCATGGAAACAAACTACTGTGCCAAAATAGGGGCTTAGTTCTTCAGTTGAAGACTTCTTAACAGGGAAGAAATAGTTGCATGGGCTTCATGTTCAAACATGACTTGCTAGCATCTTGAAATAAAAAGAAAATTACTTAAAGGTATAGCAGCCATTTATACACTGTATCTAAGGCACTATTCAGGTGTATCAGTGTCCAAACAGATCCAGCTTCTTATTTCTCTCCATATTCACTTAAGAGACTGAGCCTCAAAAGCTACACATTTGTTTAACAGTGTGCACCTGGGCTTATATGTAGCGCAAGGGCCCGGGCTGTCAGTAAGCCACAAACAGCAGTTTTTCTATAGTGTGCTAAAATAAGGTATTCACAAAGCAATAACACACATGTGATCTCAGAGTTAAAGCCTTCTGTACTCTCAGCTTCGGTTCCTCCTACAGAGTAAGCTGTTCCCATCATTGCAAGAGTATTTGCAACTTAATAGTACTTCTCTTGTGGTATTAAGATTACTAGATAAGGGGGTCTATTAGAGTGACAAATACCTACATACTTCCATCCCTCTGGCAAAGATAAGAATTGGCTGTTGGTATACTAACAGCCTGCTGACCCAGCTTGGCATTATTCTCAAGTTTTTAAGAGCAAGAAAACAGAATATAGAGACTTTGAAACCTTCCTTACACTGTGAAGACTTGTTCTTTCAGCAGTTCTTTCTTCAAGAATCCACAGAGAGCAGATTAGCAGTTTGTCAGTTGGTGATTTACTGGGACACAGCAAGCAACACATGCTTTCTCCACTCCTCATTCCTGATGGCAGCATGTGAGATCTCACAGCTCTAGACCTCGGTTTGCTCACTGCACAGCTTTAAATGGTCAAACTTCAAAGAGCAGCAACACAAAGGGAGCAGGGACAATACTGTTCCAGCACTGCACTAGTATTTTAAAAAATATCCAGCTCAGAGCATACTAGGAACAATTTAGCTTCTCCATCTGCCTTTAGCTTTAAAACACTAATGGCTAAACCAGCCCCTGAAATCTCCAAAATCTGCACCTGTTAAACTGGAAACATGCAAATGTGAAAACGCAGACAGCAGATGTGCAATAGTCAAGGCATCCCTCATTTTTTTCCAGGACAGTTTGAAGGCTACTGTTGTCACATCTACCAGTTCCTCTCTCTAGCCACCATACTATTTCTGTATAACACAAAGAATTGCATTATCCAGAGAACTGTGAAAGAAGAAATATCTCCCCAAAAGAGCCTCAAAGCCTGTAGTCCTTATATCACAATGAAACTAAAGACAAACCCTTAACCTAAGCAGGAGAGCCTTGTTAGAACATTTGTACTGGAGTCCAGTACCAATACACAGACAATAACAGTATCTGAACAGAAGAACAAGTATTTCTTTATTACATTACAAGCTCAGCAGCTTTTTAAAGTATTCTTTCATGTATAAAACTCCCATATTTATACTTTGTTTTTCATCTGTATAATCCAGAAAATTTTATACAAGGTACAAATTCATTAGTCCCACTTCATTAGTTGTAGAAACCAAAACACAGAGCACTGATACAACTTGGCTACAGTAAAAATACTAGATGGATTGAAGAACCAGTTCTCTGTTCAGCTGCCACCTTTTCTCCGAGGTCACATGCAGCAACAAGCCAATCCTACTTCTGGCCGAGTGTATCTTATCCAGAGTCAACAGGTAAATAAAAACATTTCAAAAATAAGATGTGGGTGTGAAAAATTTCCCTCTCCTCCAAACAGCAGGGATGGCTCAGACACAAACACCTACTTGAAGAAGAGGCAAAATCTGTTTATGCATGTTGCATTTTGGAGTAAGTTGGGAAAGACTAAAACTGTCCTTCCCCTGTCTATTCCCATGGGATGAGAAGGGAAACGCTGCAGCTGACAGCATAAGTAATTCTGCAATAAAATATTTGCCGTGCACTAAATCTTGGCATTAAGTTGGCGATGTTTCCAGGACAGAAGCTATATTCCAATCAGATTATGTTGTATTAATCACATTTGCACACAATAAAACCAGCATTTTTCAAGCCTTGTTTCCCCTTCTTTTTTACTGAAACAGTTTTCAGCAGCCAATTACGATTTTATTATTGATTTCTGGAGACCATGGAAGCAGCAGTGATTTAAGTACAGGAAAAGAACTCCAAATGAAAGCATCCTGCCTACTGATACTACATCTTATCTACCTCAGAGATAGAAGAAAAAACTTTCAACAAGGCTGTAACTTTTAGAGAAAGAGGTTAGTCACAGAGAAATCTTTTCAAGCACAATTGAGTTTGTAATTCTTATTAATTCCCTCTCCATCTGCCAGTGGCCTGGTGTGAAATTACAGCCAGTTTGAGAACCCCACTGCGTTAGCCCCGCTCCTGTCAAGGGCCATCTATCCATCACCTCATTGTGCAACCTGTCCCATTTAAGACCTAGTAATGCCAAGGCCTCCTGCATTACTTGGATCCAGACCTACTGATTACTAGAGTAGCTCACACTGAGAAGGATGCAGCCAAATAAAATGCTGTGTGAAACCAATCTTTCTCTGCTGCATTTCCAAGGGGCCTTACCAACTCCTAGTCTCTGGTGAGTGCTGCAGGAAAGATTCTCCTGACATACCTGTATCTTTCTCTTTCTTCCTGCAGTTTGCAGTAAACACCAAACAGAGAAGGCTTTGAATCTTTTGAATTACATGCAACATTTTCAACTTTACCAAAGCATGGGTAGTTTTGACAGTACCAGTTAAAACAGAAAGGCAGACAAGAATTGTTATTGACTACTGGTCTGCTAGCCAGTCAGGATGAATAAGCAGAGATTAATCATTTGGACAATAAAAGAAACTAGTAGTTAGCAAACAAAAATGCACTACAAAAGGACGCTCAAATCTCTCTAACCTAAGGATTTAAACAGGAACTTTTAAAAAAATTCTCAGTTCTGCCCTGACAGCAATCACAGCCCTTCACGGGTATTTGCAGAGCCTGGTGTAAGGCCATCGCTTTCCAAGGAGCAAGGGAACCCCGGGGAATCGGCACAGCCTCACTCCCCGGCTGGCTGGCAGCAAGGGCAGCAGCAGAGAATGAAGGGCTGCTGCAGTGACAGCTGCATAACATCACAGAAACTTGTCTTAACCTCCGCTAACAGCAAGGGCTGAAATAGCTGATGACTCTTGCGTTAAGTCATTTAAGCAGCAACTATTTAACTATGCACACACACCACGGTCAAACCCTGCTGTTCTTCCTGCTCCTTCGACTTTCCTCCCAGTAACACCTAGCATTTTATGTACTAAATGTGATTCACTAACGCAAGTAAACCAGACTGACTAGGAAAGGGACAGACAGCTTCAGATCCAACACAGATTTCTGATCTTCTAGTACTAGTGTATCCAGCATATAAACCTAGGGAGACTTGGGAGTTTCCATACTCATAGGATACCTCATTCACCCCATGAGGATGCAACAGCATGGGAAAACAAGGAATCTAAAACCTGTGAGAGCCATTTCAATTTGCTTTCATTCCATTTTGAGCTCCTAGCAGTCTAATTCTAGCTGTAACCAGAATGGCTACAAAATTCATCAATGTAATGTCCACAATTTCTCAAAAGAGAAGGGTAAAACCTTCAGGCTCTTTTCTTCAAGACAAAAAGACTTTTTTTTGGTTTGCCCAACCCACCCATTAACAGTATTTCTCAACCCTATGCAAGGAAAGAGACAAACACAATGAGAGAACATAGAAGTCATTAAAAAGTATTCAAATTTAACCTAATTTTGACTTGACAGCAAACACAATCACTGTGGCAATGCTGTGTCAGACAGCCTTGATTTTCTTCATTTCTGAGTTGAGTAGTCCTTTAATTTAATAAGGCTAAGAAATACTACCCCATAAAACAAATGTGTGGAATTGTATTTTATGTGCAATGTAACATGATGATACTAAAACTGTTGTCAGTTGGCAAGCTGACATTCTCAGTCATGCTAGTAGTAGAACACATGATCACTGCAGCATGTGTGTAGTAGCTGTTAAAATATACTTCAAAATGAAAATGCCACATTCCTACAAAATTAGATTATTCTAGACAGAAAACAGTGTTATTCTAAGTAGGCTGGTGTCCTTAAACTCATGAAGTTCAAGAACAAAACTGTCTCAAGCTTCTGAAGTTCAAAATAAGTCAAGTGATTCTGACTTCTCTGGTACTGAACCACCTCCTAAGCAAGAATTTTGGTGCTACCAATGGCTGCTCATTTGGAAAGAAGAGAGACAACGTGTTTTCTTTTCCTGACACTGCAGCCTCCTCTTCGCAAGACAGGTAATTCAAGGTGTTCCAAAATAATAATTCTTCTTCTGAGATGTCAAAGCGTATGACTGTCAGCTATGGGATGAATGTCATCAGTTTATTTCTGATGTGAAAGCTCGCAACAGAGAGTGGGGAAAGGACATGGCATATAGTTTTTGGCGGGGTTAATGGCTCTGACTGCCTTCAATAATTGAATATGAAGATTGTGCCTGAGATATTTTTAAAGAAATTTATATAAAAGTGACTTAGCAATATCTGAACATACAACTGCAGAAAACTAGATGAGGAGCTGATGACACTGGACATGCTTCTGTTCTTCTTCCTTGGTCTATTTACATGTCTTGAATGGCCTCCAAAAGGCTTCTGCTCGGCATGCATCATCTGGTATACACATTATGTTAAATTACAGATAAACTAGCTTTTTACATTGTTTTTTCTTTTTTAATCTAGACAGTAGCATGTCC
>NW_010116224.1:46542-50680 GCF_000699245.1 Pterocles gutturalis
AATGTGCCCAGACAGAAAACACAACAGGGTCTAATAAATGCACTACAACACACTAATGTAATACTTCGCTTGCCCCACTTCTTCATTATAATTTCCAATTAATAATAATAATATTCTAACACTATGCTCTTTAAAGCCCCTGCAATGAGTAATTTTTCTTGTGTGGGGCAGTTATAGATAGCAAATAATGGTCAGATAACAAAAGCTCACATGGAGAAGAAAGGATGACTCTGAGACACAAGAAAGCAAACAGGTAATTTTGTATGTTAATTTCCCAGTTGCATTAAAAAAAGGGAAATAGTACTTACCAGGTACAATGCTTTTCATCTGCAAAAGGCTTTCCAATCTAATTACATTCTCACAGCTCCTTGTAAAATGATCTGCAGCTATTATCTCTGTTGTACCACAGGAGAAGTCACAGGACAGCAGCTTACCCAAGAGCAGTCCAGATTTACAGTTTTCTGCTTGGACTACATCTAATTTCTTTTTCTGCCCCATACCCTGACACTCAACTCCCCTGAACACACTGACTTCGCCTGCTTAACTGCAGCACTGTGTTCTTCCAGCCTTGAAAGGCCCAGGTTTCCATGTCCCTAGGAACTGTTTCATGATGCTTGAAACCGTCACTTTTTTTTTTCTCCTCAAACCAAGCATCGTTTTGTGGATAACAACACATTTGCTCTGTGTTTACAGGAAAAAGCAACACTTCAGCAAAATGAACAGTCGGAGGAGCAAGGATAGCGCTGAAGCTCTCCTTCTGTCAGGATGAGAGTTAGCAACACACTTCATGCTCCATGCCAACCTCACTGGGATCACCTGAATCCTTGAGAAATGCTGCCAGTTTGCAAAACACACAGAAGTTGTTTTTCTGTTATGGAAGTGAAACCCACAACTTTTTTTTTTTTTAAGCATTTGCCCTAGAACAACTGTTTTGCACTCCCTAAAAGCACTGCCACAAGGCTGTCACAGCTGGGAAACACAAACACTGAAAGCATGCGCCTCCAGTCAGATCCAGCACAGATTAACTTCATGTCTTAAAAAGCCGCAGGAACTTTAAACAGATGTATAAAGAAGGTGTTGAACAACCAAATCTTTTATATGTAACTACTGCCTCATGGATAACTGTTTAAAAGAACAGAGCAAGTGATCTAAATATTAACTGCAATTACCTGCCACAGCCTCCAGAACGGCTCCTTCCAGTACTGTGTTGAACCATGAGCACATGGAAACTTTCCTGCCCTTTGCTTAGCCACTGACCCTGCTCCTGTGACCCTCACACTGCCCCTAGCCTCATTACTCATCTCTCATTTCTTCTCAGTAGACACAGTAACTAGATGACCATAGCTGACATACTGCACTGTTAGGTGACCCTGACACTCTACTTCATCTTTTCTCAGTTTATATTCACAACAATTCTAAATTGAAATATCAAGAGTGACAGGAACTTTTTATCCATAACCTTGGAAGTGGTAACGAGAAAGAAGGCGGGATTGTACATGACATCCTCAGTTACAGCCTGTGTGACACTATAACCTAGGAAAGTGGACTTTCATTTCCTCCTTCCTTAAAATACGTAACATGACATAAGTGTGATTATGCAGAAAAGAGTAACTACCACCATTCATCAAAAGCTTCAGAGAACTTGCCTGTCTAGTATTTGAAACATTGAGAAGTCATGCAAAAAATTTTACGAAACTAAAAGGTCTTATGCAACCTCCCAAAGCCTATCGGCCATAAAGAATGGGCAAAGCTTTCTACATTAACTTGTTCAGCTGACACAAGACACTCCCCCTGCCTTGCCTCTTCTCAGAATGAGTCATTGATGTGGCCAACAGGGGAGTGGGAAAGAGGAAAACCTATTAAAAAATGACCCTCCCAGAACACAGGAGGACCTGCTAGCCAAGGTATAGCCTGCCACATGCACCAAGGATAAAAGAAATCACCTCATTATTCAAAGCCAAGCTTGCACCAGAGGCAATATCAAAATATAGTGGAATCTAAATAACCAATTATACTTATTAAGCTTTGGTTTCCTTGACACCTATAATCACTTGTCACTGTAATACGGCAACAAGGATTGTGATCAAATAGAGCTCACAGACAACAAATTTAAAAGAAACACATAAAATGAAAGTGTAATTAATAGTGAATTACATATTTAACAGAAGAAGCAGCTGCTAACTGGAGTAGCCCAACAATTACTGGTTTTCTCTCAGCAAGAGGCAATATTCCACACTAAGTCAATGACAAAAAGAATCAAGAAGATACTCACCAGCAAGTGTATAATCCATATCAAAACCAAAGCACTTTATCTTTTCCATGGCTAAACTTCTGTTTACAAAGACCCTGTAAAGAGACAAGAAATAAAGCCATAGCTATGAGCATTTTCAAAATAATCACGTTTTAGAACAAACATGCCTGCTGTCAGGATGTCTGTCTCTCTTAGGTCAAAATCAGAAAATATACCTGACAACGGAGGCATGTTTCATTTTTTGCCATGAGCTCTCCTGAAGCAAAGCCATGACTCTTCAGGGTTATTCTAATTATTGGTGTGCTGTCTAAAGACATACACGCATGCATGCACACAGACACACGGCTTTGCATGTGACCTGCAAAAATTCCTAAGAACAGAAGTGCAAAATCTCCTGAAGCAGAATTCAGAGCTCAAGTGAGATGAAACTGGAAGGAGAGGATGGGAAGCAATACAATTTGCTTGATTATAACAAATTATAACAAAGAGGTAACAAGGAAAGGAAAAGAAAATAACATTTCTGTGAATAAACTCACAGCATTTGAGCCATCTCTGGAACTCTATCTGGAAACTCAAAGCAAACCTAATCAGACCCATTTCCACATTTACATCAAAAGGATTAAAAACATTTAATAAAGCTCTGAAAAACAGCAACTAAGTTTTCATCCACAAGACTATGCTATTTCTATTGTGAAAATTTTTCATTTTATTTGTAACTCCCCTGCAACTCCTTGACAAAATAGCTATTTTTTAAATTCCATTTTTACTATTAATGTTTATTACAATGACAATCTAAGCTGAATACTTCAGGCACTTTTGATGACAATATTTTAATACACCATATTCAATTTAGTTCAAGTAAATAACATAGTAAAGAAATAGGTCAGAGAATACAACAAAAGCTTTTCCTGCTTCCTGTTCCAACCACAACAGTAACTAAGCTGCTTATATTCCCCCAGAACTTTAAACCAGCACTTGTCTCCACTGTCTGTCTTATCTGAACTTTAAGAATGAGAGTCAGAACTCGGCTGCAGGATGGAAGCTGAGCTTCTTAACACTGGTGTTGGACAGAAATCCCACGTACTGCTCAAGCTGCGATGCCGAGACAAAATTCTCCTGTATGAGAAAAGTCCCAGAGCCTTCCCCTGTACTCTCTGATTTCAGTGTGTGAAAATGCTCAAATATTTAATAAGTGCTTTGCCCTCAGCAGAGTAATCATCCTTTTAAAAACTGAAATCTGCAGCACTGCTGTGTAGGAGTGGCGCAGGGGCAGCGATACAGCAATGGAGACGGCAAGTGCAAAACCAAGCACTCATCCGTTCTGAAAAGCTGAAAGAAGCCACCGGGAGCTTCTCCTCCACACACACGTTCTGGGCAGGTGGCCGGCATAACGTGCGTGTTTAACTGCCTGTGTCAATCTGCCGCAGCTCGAATTTTAACAGCAAACTGCTAACATCAAACTATCACACTTGTATGCAAGTCGTCTTACCTCATCTCTCACCGATGTGCTCCTTGTTTAGTTTGCAGCAGTCTGATTCATCTACTTGTCTGAATCATATTACACAATTCCTTTAAAGCTTCCCTAGTACTGATGCAATTTTGCTTGGCTCTGATTTGACTTCAGAAGATCATTATGTCTGAACCAAGCCTTAAAGTACTGTATATCTTTTTGGACAGTGTTATAGAAAACACATCTGTGGCTAATTTAATCCGTCACTGGATATCGTTGTTGTTCCACACAAATCCACTTGGAATACAGTTTCTCTGGCAATAGTATACTTTCCCCCTAACCTTGCACACTCTCTCTGGGAGTCACAGTTTCCTGGCAAAATGCCTGCCTTTGACAATGGGGCTTGTCACTAAGGGGCCTCGGAGGTTATAAATGAC
>NW_010116224.1:50711-54961 GCF_000699245.1 Pterocles gutturalis
TCTGATAGATTTATGTATTACCTAAACAAGACAAAATGATGGGAAAAAAACCTGGAGACTAGTAAAGAAATGCCTTTTGGAAATATGAGATGGGATTGTAAATCACTAAAATTCACTCCTGAAATAGCTGGCTTTTGAGTAGGTGGAACAAATTACTCAAATCTGCAGCTTGAATCTGTGTTTGTTTGTCTTTTAACATCGAGACAGCTCTGATTTACAAGAGGTCAATGTGAAATGCTGTTTGGTACTAAACACAGCCTCCTACTTTGTATAATGTAGACAATTACGTTCTGTCACTGCAGATGCCAGGAAGCATTATTTATTAGCTAATTCAAGTACACAATTTCTGATCTCATGTTTGTGCAGTTTATTTCTGCAAGTGAAGAGCTTTAAGAATGAATAACACACCTCTTGGAGACACTAGCAACATTTTTTGTCCAATCTGCAGAGTTCAGTTTTGTTCCTTCCCTTAGGCTGAGTCCCCAGAGAACAGTTTTCCGTCCTCCTGGACAGGACAGGAATAGGAAGGGAATTTTACAGAAGCTCAGAAGAGTTCTTCAGAATTGCAACACTTGGGAACAGTTTGCCAATTGAGGACGACGAAACCCAAGCACTAAGATAGAGCTAAATGCGCTTATAAAAAGGGTAATACGACAGTGCCTGTGAAAGGCAAAAACAAGGGAGCCGTGACCCAAGAGATCTCTTCCAGTCCAGCCTGCCTATGTTTAGATGATGATAACACCAAACTGACCAAAAACCGCTGAAAGATCTCTAAGCCTCTGACACTTTAATCGCTTGCTTTCGGAGTATGTACAAACTGAACCCCAGGACTAAAAAAAACCCACACACGTTGATACTGAGGATCTGGAAAAGTTTACTGAAGGCAATGAAACAAACATCATCTCTTAGCATATTTTGGTTCCAAAATAAGTCTTACGACTAAAACCTGACAATTACTACACCAGCCCCCTCTTGGAACAGCTGGTGAACATCTCTCTTTCTACATCAACTCGTAAATATTGCCTATGACCTAGAAATGTACGTGGCAGGGTCTAATCATGCCCCAACAGTGCACAGGACCTGGCAGATTTCAAGGCATCCTACTGACTGATTTGACATGGTAATTACTTTACCAACAGTGCTGGAGTGAAACAGAGCAAATACTTTAAAAAGCTACAGAAGGCTATTGCACAAGATGTTCAGGACGGGAAATGAGAACACTTTAATCAATTTAAACTGGGATATGCCTTGGCAGATTAAATGGCAGACTAAACAGGGGGAAAAAACAAATAACTGGAACCAATTTCACTTCTCTTGTGAAGACCCAGCCAAATATTGGGTTATTTTGGAGGTGCTCAAGACCTCAACTTTAAATCCTGATAAAGGAAGACGTCTTGCATACACGGTGCCCCCCTACGCACAAGGGTCTAATTAGATACTTGCAAATATTTACTCCCAGAAGCTGACCAGCTTAATTCAGGGGGTTTACTCAAAGCAGTAAATATCTGCAGTATACCAGAAACTAAAGATAAAAGCTGAGATTAAATCACCACGACAGTTTCTGGGAAGAGCCAGGGGCTTCTCAGAAGCAGCAGGCTTAGGCCATTTCAGAGCTGTGCTTTGAGCCTCATCGAAGGTATATGCAGCCTGATTTTAAGAATACCAGTCAAACACGTCTGTGGGCTACAGAAATGTAACATCTCCACAGAAGACATGGTATAGAGAAATTACAAGAGTTGTTTTTAATTATTATAAAGCAAAACCAACACTAAGACCCTAAGAACCCTAACCACCTAAGAGATGAGATCTTCTGGTCTCTAAAGGAAAGGACAAGGTGGCAGGACTTTTACAGCTCATCTGGATAAACAAAAATCAAAGAAGCTTCCAGGTTACAAACAGTAGAGATAAAGTCACAATAAGAGGAAAACTAAAATTGCCCAACATTCCTAGGCAAGGAAATTTTAATCTAGAATAATTTTTCCACTTGACAGAAATAAAAGAAATCATACTTTCCTTTCCCCTGGTTTGTTTTTTTACATTCAGAAAATAATAGTTTCAACTAAGAGCACTGGAGTTAAAAATTAAGCTGGCCTAAAAAATGTAACAGCACTGGGCAGTAAGACAAATCAAACTGCAGGCATAGCATGAGAACACCCCCTCTGTTCCTGGTGCCGAGAGGCAGAGGTGAGTATTGCCTAAACCCAACTCCCCAGCTCCACACCTCTCTGCAACCACAGCATCTCCCTAAATAGGACATTGCCTTTCTCTTGCCTCTATCTTTCCTTCCCGATGAAAAAGCAAGCTTTATATTTCTGCTTTGAGGAATACCACTGTGAATCTCCCAGAGTTTTGCATTCCCTGTGCAGTGAGGCTGGAGGGGTCTGAGGCACTGGTGCTTGCGGGGAAGCTGGCTGAGGGATCGTATCCAGCCCCATCGGCTCCCTGAGCCAGCAGACGGCAAAGCTGGGAGTGATGAGACTTGGGGTGGTTTAGCCTGGCACAGGTCCACACTCTTAGAAAAATGGACTTGAGGAGCTGTTTAAGAGAAACCATGAAGCACATTTCCTCCCTAATGAGTTCTTCCTCAAAGATTAAACCCTGCAACTTGGCCATAGCAGAAGGCTCTCAGTGATGACAGTATTTATTTTCTTTTTGAGCTCTATGAATTGTGCTGGATAAGAGAAAAATGTGTTGTATAGCAAGGAAGAAGGAACTGCTGAGCATGCATAAAAGGAGTCACAAAGCCCGATATCCTCAACACTGCAATTCACAGTCCTTTATATTTTTACAAGTGAACTGATCTCAGTTTTGTTACTGTTCTTGTCAATCAATTCCGAGGCAGGAACCTAAATCCCAACTCTTCTCAAGTAACACAGGAGAGAAGCACATGCAGAGAGGCAGAAAAGTTTTTATTTTATTTGTACAAAATCTCAAAAGCATTCCGTGCCCTGAATGAAATTTGCATGTATAATATTCTTGTAATATGACCAAAAAATAAACAAAATACACCAGAATTATACGACTTGGCACCTGGGTCACAATTCCTCACAGCAAGAAAATTAAAAGGAAAACTGTGAGACAAGGGTTTTGGAACAGAGCACTTTTATTATGATTTTCCAAATACGTCCAAAAATACCTTGTAGCAAGAACCATTCTTTGTCAGAAGAGTATGTTTCACTGGAAATTAAATAAATACAAATAAACTTGCAGGAGTGCTGAGTGGAACAGCAAATACAGTGGGAGCTGGCTAAGTGTGTTCTACGTGTGTGTTTAGAAACAGACTGTGGTGGACAGTTGGGCTTGAGCCAGCCACAAAACAGGGACTAACTAGCCAGAAGGCTCTGATTCCTGCTTCCTCAAAGTTTGGGCACTTTGGTTAATCTTTACTTTATGGACAACTTCCATGTTTTAATAAGCAGAAGAGTTAAAAAGAAACAAGAGGGAACTAAATGGATTAGCTTTTACCAGCCTCCCATATCCAGGTTCCCCACAGCCTCTTTAAAAAAGGCTAATAAGGAAAAAAAAAAAAATCACACTACTGTTATAACAACTGCATGTTCTCAATATTACTAGCCTGTGTCCAGATGTTGTGTGTCTGAAAATGTTTCGCTACATGATGTTATGATTCTGGTTACAGGTTACTTCCATCAATAGCAGTGAACTCAGATGAATCCCTCACTGACCTTATTTATCTGGCACAAATTATGTGAGTGATTTTAAAAAGAGACTAAGATATATCAAAATTTCTTGTCTTCGGGTGCTGGATGCTTTGGTACTTGTCTTAAAGGAGATAAGAAAGAAACTGCTTTAAACTACTGAAACCAAGGTCATCATTCTTCTGCTGAGTCTTTGGGCAGGTAACAACCATCCTTATATTATTATGTATCATACCATTTTGGTCTTTTTTTTTTTTTTTTTTAACCAATGTGAGATTTTCAGAGTTCCCTTTTATTTCTTCTTTAACTGAGAAAAATTTTCAGACAGGGCAGTGTGTTGGCAATTGTATTTAGAGCTAGCGTTTGGGCTCGAGATGACTTTAGGCAGATGAAACAGTATCAGATGCGGGAGACAGAAGAAGGGCATCAAAATTTCCTGGCCACTTCTAGTAATACTTCCACCAATTTCACAAGACTAACTGTCCTTGCACAATTATAGTTACATAAAACTGGAAAATCAGGTTACGGCTGCAACTTAGAAGTCTGATGAGGCTGTATTCAGAATCATGACTATGAGCACTTCCCTCTGAAATT
>NW_010116224.1:54979-74556 GCF_000699245.1 Pterocles gutturalis
GATAGCTTTGGCCATTTCTGTTTCCATTGTTTGGGTTTTCTTCCCAGGCAACAGCAAAGTGCCAAGCAGCTCACATATGGATTCCATCCCAAAATAACAGCCGTCTGCTCTGTGAAACTATTAAAGCTAGGGATCATGGGACATTTTCAATGTAATTTCTTTATTATTAATTTGGCAAGTGTTCTGCTTCCTCGTAAGCTCACCCATTCCGCCACCTTAACACTCCCTCTCCCTCCTCTCCCCAATGTCCAAAGCACTAAAGCCAAATAAATAGAGAGCCACATGCTGCCCTCCGCTACGCACATGCCACCGCACGAGTCCAAGGAGGCTGCACAAAGACATATGAGGACAGATCACAGCCAGCAGTGCCTACAGCGCTACTGCATTAACAGTTACATGAAAATACCATACACTGCCTATCTGAACATGTCGGAGGAAAAGAGCACTTTCAGACTGATGAAAGATTTTTTTTACTCATTTGCCACCTCAATGAACGGATCATTCTAAAGAGACTTTATGTACAGCTACCCAAACAGATAATCAGTTTCAAGCCTCATAGCCTAGTTTATACAACATTTCCACCTGTTTGCAAACACTGATGATCCAGTACCAATGAAGTGAAGAAACAAGATTAGCAGTGAATAGCCCAGAGTTTATAAATTTGAACATACTGAAATACATCTTTAACCCTAGAAATCAAAACAACCAATTGGTAATCCTTTTGCATTATCATTATTAAAGTATATAGCATTTTTCTTACCAAGATCTCAGCATATATTAACAGCTTAAATTACTAAACTCATGTTACCACCATAAGATGCTTTGAAGGCAAATTGAAGCACAGACATATGAAGCAATTTATTCAATACTCTATAAGCGGTCAGAAAGAGAATTAAGGTTAGGAATCATGATGCCACATCCCCTGCCCCAGTCAGTAAACAGCAGAGCATGAAAACAAAACTAAAACAACAACAGAAACCCCATGTTCAGGACAAGAAGTCTCAAATTACTCTGACGCAAAACGGTAAAAGCATCTCAAAGTCTGTATCAAAAATGCCATCTCAGCCTTACTGTCCTGTTAAGCCAAAACCACAGAATAAAAGAAAATGCAAATACCTGTTTCCTGGATCTTGGTAACTGTCAGTAACAAGAGTGGATGGAACACCAACTTTTTCCATTATTTGCTTTAACTAGATGTGGTTGCTATTTAAACCCTAAAGAGATATGTGAGATAATCCAGAGGGTGCCTAGAAGTGCTCACTCCAGGTTAAAAAATAGACACTAGGGCAATTTGGTGGCTCAGAGTCAACCTAGTTCTTGCCTAATTACAATCACGTTAAATGACCGTACTCCTCCAGAACAAATGACCTAGTGATTATCCTTTACCCGGAAAAGTCAACAAGCAGTGCATGAGGGAGGCGGCTTCACAACCCCACACACTAAGGAAAAGCCACCCAACAGCTACACATCCCTTTTATTTCCGAATTAAAACATATGTTGCCAATAGCACAGTATCGCAGTATCCTCTTACCAGTGACCTCTGCTAGAGAATGAATAACATCTAGCTTGTATATTAATTCATCTTTAGACCTCACCTCCAACAGGTGCCAACAATGCTGTATAATGAGGTTTGTGGCTGACAGTAACACCAGCTAACCCAAAGGCTTAGTTAAAATCATCAGAAATACCCTGAAGATAAAACCCCACCACTTCTCCTTCCCTACAGGTATTTCTGATTCTTGATGTTGCTTTTATGGCCCTTGCACTCACAGCATAGCATATGTGTTCATGTTCACAAGCTTTGCTTACTTCATCAGTAACCTCAATACGCTAATTTCTTAAGCAGATCTGATCAAACTGAACAAACTGATCCAAACACCAAGCAAAACTTTTGGGAGGAAAACAGCTACGGGAGGAAAATAGCTATAAATATTTGATTTTTGAACATTCTTGCCTATGGTATTCAGACATGATTATGATATAGTCATCATACTCTGAGTCAGTATGCATTACACCAGTTAAACCAGTCTCAACTGGGATTTCTGCCAACGATGTTATATGTTGAACATCCATCCATCAAGTATGATACAATAAGAAGTGCAACACCTGAAAAAACACATTCCTAGTATGAACAAACACAATAAAATATGACTACTAGAGTGGAATCTTCAGAGCTATTTTTTTAAAAGTTTTTTGAAAGTTTCATGCCCACAAAAACATTATTTTTATTTTTTAAGGTAAATTATTTTGCTTGGATTGGAAACTTTTCCCCTTATTTTATGCTGCTTCAACATTTACAATTCAAGCATATCAAATCTGGCATAGTTCATGAGAACCAGAAAGTTAAATCAACTCGTCTAGGCATCTCCATTGATACTTAAGTAAGCATGAAGTAAACAAACAGTGGAACAAGTTTTTAGAATTTCACACTTCAGAAAACCAAGCATTACTAGCAGCATTTAGAAAATCCCAATGAATGACTTTGAGACCAACTGGGCTTCTGACATTGGTATCAAAAACAAGTCCCAGTTATGCTCATTTCTAAATGTGGCCAAGCTGCCAAGCTCCTCCAGCCTTACAGACCGGGCCCACAAAATCACCAGGACCAGCTTTAAAGTAAAAAAATGTAATAGTTTTAAAGTCAATGTTCTTTTTTATTATTTCTGTTTCCAAGTCACTTTAGATTCATGATTTCAAGCTTTGTTTCTTCAGCTGCTAGTGTAAGAAGAAAAAGAGACAGAAAAAAAGAGGCTGAAATAGAAAGAAAAAGAGAAAGAAAAAGGAAGGAAGAGAAATAAAATAATCTTGATAATGGATACCTTGTCTTTTATATCTCTCTTTTCCATAAAATTGACAGTGCTTAAGCAATATCTGACTCAGCGCTTACTTCGACCTCACTGAAACAAATTTACATCCTAGAACTGATGGCTGTGACCAGCACACAAATTTCTGCATGAGAACAACTATTAAAATACTAAAAAATATAATGTAAAACCATAAGGGGAAATAACTTCAGTCCTACTCTATCATGTTAAGTCAGGAGTTATCTTTTAAGGAACATCACATCTGTTAACACTAAGATCACAAAAAATACCAGAAATAGAAATCTGACAACACTGCCTCTGGAATTAGGTTGTTTCATATTCTTACAATACTGGATTATCAAAATAACTCCCATGAAACTGGTACACCAAAGCCATTAATAGCACAGATTTATACTACGATCTTGGCATCAGGTTCTCTCATTCTCTCCCGTTCCCTCCCTCTCTCTCATTCCCTCCCTCTCTCTTTTAAAAAGAGGACAGTAATTTCAAAACAAAAATGTGCCTCCCCTTAATGTATTTCCAATGTTGTGCTTTCCATGAAATCTGAAGTGCTAGCAACATTTCTGCTCAACATGTTTTTCTCTGAATAAGACATTTCCTGATTCTAAAAGGGGGTACTTAAAATTGTATCACAGGCTAATTTTGGACTACCAGATCCCAGCTCCTAGTGGGAAACCCTTCTTTATATGAGTGCACTCTCATCTTCCGTAAGGAAATTCTTTCTGAAAGTAAAGATTTCTTACATGAGTAAGGGTAAACGTGATGAGGACTTGAATGTGTAAGCAACTTAAGGACAAGTACTGCTTCCATTGCATCTTGTTCAACACTTGGCAGATGCTCAGCACCTAACCATAACAAATGTTACGGAAATATTTAGAAAAAAAAAAATGAAGAGGCCTTACTCTGACTTCATTTCTATCAGTCTAACTGAGGAGTAACACAACCAAAGTCATAGGTAAAATTACGGCGCAAAGGTAAACCTGTCAATGACTTCAACAAGGTGAAGATTTTTTTGCCAGGGAAAGGTATAAAAATCCCTCTTTTTACATGCTATGTATAGTTACATTCATTAGACGCTTCCATATCTGACAAACCAGCTGACACAGAGAGACACAAATAATGCCACCATTTAAGATGTGTGCCCAAATATATTCACTGGAAATTGGAAAGCTTCAGAAATGCATGATGGGATCCATTATTTAGCCTTAGACATCACAACTTGCACAACCTGGTCTATCATATGATGTTAAGGCACTTTTTCTCTAATTAGATTCCGTTTGGAGAATCAAAAGATAGCTAACACTTCCAAAACACTTCCTTAGAAACACCACCATATATGAATCACAAATGCAATGTGGCATTTAAGCATGAGGTTGGGAAACTTGACTTCTTTTTCTGTTTCTATATCAGATGTCTCCCCAACTCCTCCTGAATATACTCTGATCATCATACTGCATGACTTCTCAAATTAAACAAGGTAAACTTTGAAGATACACCTCCCACAAACAGAACACTGACAATTACTAGATGCTCTTGGTTTTAACCTCTTAATCATCCAGATATCTGATAAGGATACAGACTGCATCCATCTTCTATGCTCTATGCCTGGAACCATGTAAACTGTGGGCTAAATTCTTGGCTCCAATATGATCTCATTAAAACAATCTAGTGTCTGTACTTTGATTACCAAACTATAAAATGAGAGTAAGAATATTTCTTTTATTCTATACTCTATCTTGTTTATTTAGACTGTAATTGTTTTACAGCAAAGATGGTCTTGGGCACACCTACCGCAGAAAAGGAGGCTGAGATCTTGTCTAGTGCTTCTACATGCTCCCGTGGTGCACACAATTAACCATACTAGATACAATTCCCAAACACTTAATTTCTGCTCCCATTTGATTTCCTCCTTAGTCATATTTGTGCATTACAGTGTCTAAGGCTATGTGCCCCCAGTGTGCACTGCAATAATTACTATAACACAGCTGCCACTGAGTATTTCTTGATTTGAAAGCTTCTATACCAAAATCTAATCTTGGTTAATCTTTCAACTGCATACCCTCACTCACTCTAGTACATGTATCTCAACTCTACTGTTTGTAAATTCCTGCAGGCCAATACTGTGCTATCTTCCAAGTTCTCTTCCACTAATCTAGAAGGAAAGTAAGAATGACCTTTCTGTTTTACCAACAAGCAAAAACCAAGAAATGTGGGGTTTATGCTTAGTTTCGAGTGACTTACCGGTGATAGGCTTCCCGGCGGTACTTTTTCAGAGCATGCCCATCCATGTTTGCAGGGAGATCTGCTGCATTCTGGAGTCGGTCACTCCATGAGGTTGTCATTTTCAAATGCTTATTTATTTCTGAAAGAGGCAGAAGAGAAAAGCTTGCTTAAGTTCAATGTTTGTTTCACCAGAAAGTAGTCTGTTTCCTGGCACAAAGAGATGCAATGCCACGCAGGAAGTCTTGCAAACTACCCAGTGGAATGATCTGAGTTTGCAGGTCAAGCAAGATGCTTTCCTCTGAGATGTTTGATGAAACAGGAAAACAGAGAGCAGGAAAGGGTCTTCCATGTAGCTGAAACTGCAGAGACATTCCTATCCATTGTGGTGAAAATATATTTAGAAACACAGACCTTGTTTTCATTGCTGGAAAGGGGTATTTTTTGGCCCTAGAGTTACTAATATACATTAGCTATAGCTGATGAAAAACATAGTCTTTATACACGAGATAAATTAGGCAGGACAAACCCTACAAACCCCAGTGGGACTGACCTTGCCACTTTTACTGCATAGTAAAAATAAAGAGCCTTGTCTCTGCCCATTTGATCTCTAAGCAAAGACAAAGCTTCAAACCAATGCTAAATTAGCAGAAACAATTGGAAGGAAAGTAGAAAGATGATCTTTTGTCCTCTGCAGGTCAGTCATATTCAGACAGACCATGAACAGACTGTAAACCTGTAACACCAGCAAGGCAAATATTCACCAGCAGACCTTCACAAACATCTGCACCCCTTCATAAGTAATGGTTGCCAAAACCAAACCACTGGATAGTCCTTCTCACCAGGAAGGTTCTGCAGTAAGGACAGAAGGGTGCCTTTCCCCATTGTGTTATTAGCACACTGGGACAATCTGCGTGTCCCCTCCTCTGGCCAAACGCACATCCCGCTGCATCCCTGGAACCAGGCAGGATGATGAAGCAGCCCCACAGTGAGTTAGTTCAGCTCACCAGCCCAAGTCCTCACCCATCAAGACTAACCGACCAAAAGCAAAGAACCCCTGGGTACTTCTCCACTGGTCAGCAGGCTGAACCCAGCTCAGCCTGCCACAACGCTGTCATTAGAACTGGTGCGAAGAACAGGGTGGGAGATGCATCCCACAGTTATACCAAATTAAGTATAAGATGAAACGACATTCTTGTGTAACCCACACAACTGCCGGACTGCGGGCCTTGGCTTGCTTGTGCTTCCTTAAAAGATACAAAACCACCCACAAGCTACACGGGTAAGGGTACAGCAACCATTTCTAGACACCTTTAAAATACAACTGCCCTCATTTTACAGAATGAAGCTAGATGATTTCAACAAAGTAGAGAGTAAAGCAAGCATCCAAACCAGTGTTAGAAGTCACGGTGTTTTTGGCGGTCTCCTCGCTCTCCTAGAGGAAATTTGTATACTTTTTCAATCTTAAATTTTATTAAAGAGCAACAGTTGTGATTGTCACAGCATTTGTTAGTCTATTTACCTACTGGTTGCTGGTCATAAAAATCAAAGAGGTGGCAAGCAGCTTGGCTGCAAAAAATATGTTCCTCCCTCCCCCAGCATTCTCTGCTTGTCTCTCAGTTACCATAACCAAGGTTTACAAATCTTCTGCCACATCCTAAAGGTCACGAAATTTAGGTCCTGGCAGGCAGCCCAAGGGAGCACATGCCAGACCTGAAAGCTCTCCCCCCTGAATTCCCTGCAACACGCCCAGGAGAGGAGGTCACCGCGGTGAGGGCGACGGGCCATTCCAGCCAGCCACAACTTCCACAACAGGGCATGCAGGGAGAAGCAGCTTCTAAAATAGCCCAGGCCCCGGCCACCAAGGGCTTAGAAGTAATTACCAGCTATTTGAGCTGTGCCCAAAGGCAGATGGAAGGCACAGAACTAAACAGCCTGTAAGCATCAACCTGTTCCACTGCAAAGGCAGGACAGTGCCTGCAGCAAGGCGGAGCGAGGGCTGCAGCAGGCCTGACGGAGGAGAGGGGCCAAGGAGAGGAGCAGTGCCCACCCAAGAGCGACAGACCCCAGGTCAGCAGCTGAGAGACATGAAGCACAGTGAGGGATCTGCTATGACCCTGAGACTGCAAACTACAGAAAGGGCTTGTGTCCCCAGAGGGTGGAAAAGCATCTTGAAACATCCCCAGGGATGTTTCAAGATGGTCCAGATCATCACCTGAAGCTATTTTAAAGCTACTCAGCTAGAGCTACAGATTCAGATCCAAAAGACATATACATTTAAGAACTCTAAACGGCAAGTTAAATAGCTCTGAAAAAACTGTTGCATGGCTGGTCTTATGACTCTTAGACAGCTCCGGATCTAGGTCTTCCATCTGAAAGAAGTCCAAAACCAAGCCTCCTGCCATTTAGAAGGGCTACACTATTCTGCTTACCCAGCCAGACACATGGCAAGATTTGAAGATTTACAGCCACAGTCAAAGCCAGAGACCTTCCGTTCTGCCAGCCTCTTCTTCCCTCTTCATCTGCTTCCCATTACCATCACACTGCATCAGAGATGCTGACCCAGGTACTAGGACAGGACTGCTCCCCATGGCCATCCATGCCAGACATCTGACAGATCACCAACAGTATATTACAAAAATTCCTAAAATCCAGATGGCAGAAGAATTTTAGCAGGCCACCTTTAATAACACCTTTTCTAAAATGAGGAATTGGTGAAGCAGTTTGAGCTCCTATGTGATGAAGCCCTCCTCTACAGACAGTATCACTTTGTGTGTGCTGGGATTCAAAAAGCTGAGACTTGAGGAAACCACAAAATCTGAGTTTCCATAACTAAGAAAGAAAGGCCTGAATTATCTTAATGATCCATCAGTATTTTGCTGTAGCTGTGATGAACAGAGTTCATGGGCAGGACAAGGTTTGTAGACAGAGGCAACATCTTTTATTAGACCAACTGGTATGACTGGAAAAAAATAGACAAGATCTTGGGCACAGACGCTTGTCTAAGTTTTCAAACTCTATGGGTTGCTCTAATAAAAGATATTACCTCCACCTTCAAGCTTTGCCCTGATCTATTTATTAAAATCTTTCTTTTAATGTTCACACAGCATAAAGTAAAAAAATCTTATGCTGAAGTTTTGCATTACATGAACTCAATGGCACTCTTTACAGCTTAGGAGGCTCCTCTGGCACCGTGACAACAGCTTACTGCTCTGAAATAAAACACTAACAACTGACAAAAAAATATTGTGATGGATGTTCCCCACCCAAAAGTTTTACTCATACAAGATGTCTCATAGACTTCAATGAAATTGTTCTGGTGCTTCAATGGTGTAAAAATCAGCCTACCTGCATGGGTAAAAAACATGAGACCTGATCTCTGAATACAAATTCCTTCTTCCAAATAGAGAGAGAAAAATAAGAAGGGCTGAATCACTTCATACACTTGTAAGCCACTGGAATAAACATCTAAGAGAGCAGGCAGCCAGCCAGGCAAGATTCTCAACCCCGAGCAACTGAAAGACGATGCACCTTTCTTTAGTTACAAATCTATTTTTGAAATCAATAATCTGTAAATAGCTTCACATAAAAATAGAAATCTTTACATAGATGAAGCATGTCAGAACACCTCCCCATAATTTACTGCAAACACGCTCCTGGCTAGTGCAGCCTTAATTAAGCATCTGATAGCATTTATGGTAGACGGTTCATCTTGAAAAAAATCTCAGCTTCAAAGACTTCACACAGACCTACTATCCAGCACATATTCTTTGGTTTAAAAGAACATGAGATTTTTAGCACATATTTTGACATAAGTCCATTTGCTTCTTTTGTCTGATTTTGGCAGATTTGAAGTATTAGCTGTGGTGTATTTTTTTCAAGTACTCATACATACAAAATGACATGTCCAGAAACATTCCCCTTCAAGTTTACTATTATTTTTCTTATTTTTTTTTGGCCAACAAACAGTTAGAAATTTCGACACCTGATAATACTTGATGTGTTCACGTTAAATGCACTCCTGTATTTTCTTCTGAGTTGGCTTTAACACTTTGATGATGCAATGCCAAATCAGAGGCACACACACACTAAAATGTATAGATGAACAAAACAGTAGTGACAATCCCACTTTTTTCCAGGATATTCTCTGAGAGCTTATATAGCAGAAAACAAAAGCATCACTAACCAATCCCAAGGTTGTAGCATACTCACACTAATTTGCCATGCACTACATCTGCATCTTCTCACATGTTCTGCTTCAAGAATCATTAATACCTTGTCAGTACGACCCACGCACATACGTGCACAGTGGAAAGTGAACAGAGAGAAAAATCGTCACACCTAATGTTAGCTACCTAGCTTTGCATCTAGTCAGAAGCTGTGGGTGTACAGACAAGTCTCATGGTGTCCTTGCCAAGCCTAGAGCAGTTCCTGGCTCCCCACTGCAACGCTGCTCCATCTCAAGGGGCTATGTGGGGTCTCAGCAAGGGAGGAATGAACCATATCAAAATCCTTAGAAAGGGAAGAAGGAAGGGGAGCAGGATTGGGGTTGGTTTGTTCAAAACTCCGACCAAATTCCTTGTCCAGGTCATGGCACAGCCTCACAAAAAGGGAGGGGAAAACCAGGTTTTTTCTGCAGCTGAGAGGACTGTCCATGAAAGGGTGGTTAAGAAAAGTCAGTGACTCACTTTTCAGGAGCATGCCTCTACCAAGGGCAGAAGTATCCTGCATCTAGTTCAGGCTAGACTCTTGGGACAGCTAGCATCAGAGGAGGTGAAACTCACTCAAGTTAGCATCGAATCCTCTGATCCTCTGCCAGCCTGGGATGGACTGCGGAAAGCAGCCAGCACTGTGCCACCCCCTCAACAGCATCTCCTAGAGCCACTGTGCCATCAGGGGCTGGGCAGGTTCCTAGCCTCACCCAGAGCAGCAGTTCTTACGTCCGTGATCCCAAAACACCTCACAAACTCCTGTTCACGTAATACATTTAGGGCAGCAAAAGGTGCTGTCCCTGTTTTGTCAGCTAAGGATAGCGGGGCACAGAGAAGGTAACAGCACAGAGCAAGTGGTAATCAAAGGCAGAAGTCCTAATACCTCAGTTCCTGTGCTAAAAACCAGCCTGAGTTCCTACTGCTGTCAGTATGAATCAGAGGCACGCTGCCTCTTCCTTGCAGAGTACACTTTAACACAAATTCAAATTTCAATACTCAGTGTCAACTGGCAGACACCGAGAGGTCAGCTCAAAAGTATATTAAACATAATTTCATGCTTACCATTGCCAGCTTCATAAATATAAGCATGCCTTGAAACTGCACAGTAGGAATAATACCTAGACGCATTCCTAAACACGCCTGACCTCTGCTCTCTGTTCAAACCCTGCATAGACCCCTGGCTCCCCCACATTGCACCCACACTGCCCAACAATTTACTCGTTTGCTGCATAACCATTTCAGTCCCCTCTTCAACACCGCCACTCAGGCACTGTGCTTGATCTCACTCTGCAAAGGCAATGACTCAGTTCACATATAAATACCAACAGTTACTCCTCTTCCCCTAAAGTGCCAGTCCCTCTAATGGCTACCTTCCTGGAACAGTCCTTTCTTTGCAGGCTCCCATCTCAGCCAAGAGGTGACTCAACTCATCCAGTGTCCAGGAGAAAAGAGCCCTCAAATACTCCATGAACCCCAATTTTGTGTGTCACAAACTCACTGAAGGGATATGGCAGACAAGAGACAAAGACGAAACACCTTAGGGCTGCTAGAGGGCAAGGTAACATAGACTTTCTAGAACTAAAAATGCCAACTAATGAGGAAAAGTCTGTTAATTGACATTTCTGAAACCCAGACTATTCACATGAGCTAAATACCGAAATTTCTGCTCATGCTCTGCTTGGGAAGAACAATGCAGGAGAATGGGTGGGGGAGCCCTAGTCCACATTTTAATGTTTCTGATAACTCAGAACAACAGGTCCCAGATGTACAGAAGTCAGTATGATCACAGAATCCAGGACTACCATCAAAATACACTGGAAATCAGGATAAACTACTCGTTTAGCTCCTAGCAGTGCAATGTAAAAATAAAAAAGTCTTGTCATAAACCAACCTGCAAAATTTAGTGGAGCTCTCACTTTTGCAGAGCTAAGGACAATAAAAAGAAGATTTTTTAAAAGTATGGTAGGAACAAGAGAAATTCTAGCAAGGGAGTAGAGGCATTACTAAAGAGAGATGAGGAATAATGCAGAAGGGGTAGAATTTTTCAAGAATTATTTTGTTTGCATTGAGAAAAAAAGGATGCTAGTGTGCTAATTCCTTGATGATAATGATGTATATCCCATTCAATTTGGAACCAAAGAGAATGTTACAGAATACACATCAGAAATTAACATGTTTAACCAGACAGCCTGATGAAGTCTCCACAGGAATCCTAAAATAATTAGCTGCACATATTTTAGGCGACGTTAGCTTTACCTGATGGCAAACCTAGGAAATGTACTGAAAATGACAACACTGGATTTAATTAATGAAGAATTAGAAGACAAAAATGTAATCAGTCTTGGTCAAGGTATCAGTTACACTAGGGATCTAGATCACATCTACAAATTCTTGAAGATTGAGACTTACCTGTACTTACACATGACACAAGCCCCACAGCAGTAGGTTTCTGACACCTCCAAGCTGCAGGGATTACAAGGATGCTGAACAATGCTCGGATCTTATTCTGTATTCTCTGAATTGCAGCCTTACACACCAGCACTGTTAGTTCACGTAGTTCCTTTCCTCTCCCCTACAACCTGGGGATGACAATTCAAACCACTCTGTTTTACTGCCAATACTTCTAATTAATGGCCAATGGCAAATTGTTTCCAAAAGGTGTTCTCAATTAGTGATGCTTTTGGAAAACTAATATGTCCATGACTTGAAATCTCTGGCAACACTGGAAAGCCCACAGTTTACAAATATAATCAGTGAAGCTTGTAAATGATCTAAACCAGAAAACTGCCTTTTTTTTTTTTCTCCTTGTGCCCAAAGTTAAGTTCTTCACTTGAAGAATTTCCACTTCTTGGTGGCCACCTCTCTGATGGCAAAACTTCAGGTTCATGATGGCTGGAAGGACAAAATACACTCTTCCTATTAGAATACTAAAAGACTTCCAAGAGACACTTTAAAGCATACTCTCAGCTCACGATAACTAATACTTGAGGTTGGCTTTAAGCAGGAAAACTCTGTATACCTGTTACAGGGTATTAAAGAGGTAGAGATCTCTCGAGGAGACTTAATAGCAGCCTTCCAGTACCTGAAGGGGCCTACAGGAGAGATGGGGAGGCACTCTTGATCAGGGAGTGTAGTGAGAGGACAAGGGGTAATGGGTATAAGCTGAAAGAGGGTAGATTTAGACTAGACATTAGGAAGAAATTATTCACTGTGAGGGTGGTGAGACACTGGAACAGGTTGCCCAGAGGAGCTGTGGATGCCCCATCCCTGGAGGTGTTCAAGGCCAGGCTGGATGAGGCTTTGAGCAACCTGGGCCAGTGGAGGGTTGGGACTCGATGATCTTTAAGGCCCTTTCCAACCCAAACCATTCTATGATTCAACGATCTGCTGTTAAGAACCTGTTATGGTTAACCACAGACACATGTATTGAGCTCCCAGTAGATCCCATGTGCAGTATACAAAGACCTACTGGATTACATTAGATTGGTAACATTCTCCTTGCTCCATGGATTGTACTGATACCTCCAAGCTTGCAGTCTCTGACACTGGCTTTGAGTCTTCTGGCAGGAAGGGGGCAGCTCTCTCCTTTGGGCATCACTGCAGTGCTGACATCAGTGAAGCTGATTTTTCCAAGAGCATGCTTTTAGTGAAATTGGTAAAGCATTTCCAGTCATACAGTTATTTGACTATGGTTAACAGTAACACATGGGTTACTTCTGCATGGGTAAGGTATAAGAAGGAAGAATGCTACTCATGTGGCTTATTATAGGATTTGATTTAATTTCAGGCTGAAGTTTATCTCTGTCATAAAGCCAAACGCTAAAGTAATGGCTATATAACAAAAAAGTGGTAAAACAAAACATTGCTTATTTTACATGGATTGTTTTATCAGACTATTTCTACTGACAACCCTATCCACAGAGTGGCTGCACAGTGCCCAGAGCTCCAGTAATAATCCAGGACCCAAATGCATTAGATGCACTAAACACCACAAAATAAACAAATTGGGAGTTTCTTTGGGTGACTACCCATTTCTATCCAAGGAGTTCTACTCATTTGGGAACTCCAAGGAGCACCAGTTATTTAAAATATTTTAACCATTGCTTACTTATCATCAGTTTTACAGATGGTTAAAAAGGAACGTGAAAAACCATGAAACCCACAGTGCAACTCTGCAAGGAGCAAACCTCAAATCTGACCATCTCTGAATACTGTGAGCCCATCCATTCTCCTCATTTATCTGTATCTGAGTTTACTGCCTTGAAATGGGAATCACAAATTCTCCAATGAGCTAATTAGCATATTTGCTACCTTCCATATAGCTTGTGCTTCTCAGTATCTGCCGAATTACCATCTTAGTTAAGCCTTTTCCAAAATACTGCCTCTTACACAGTTTGTTAGAGGTAACATTAGTTCTCCATTTCTCTAATTATAGTGTGCTCTGTATGACCCACCCACTAGAAAAAAAAGAAGGCAGGCCATACTCTAAGGAATGTGAGACTTGCTCCAGAAGAGCAAGAGCTACGCCACAGAGAAGAATCCGTGAACAAAAGCTCTCAAAGAAATGCTGCGACTGCAGGTCAAATACGATCCTTGGACGTACATGGCTACCAAGCAGGACTCCATGTGCCTATCTGTCACTGCTACAAACACTGCTGGAAAGCTGTCTGCGGCCAGCTGTCCCCATTCAAGAATGATACTGATTATATTGAGGAAGGAATAAAGCTGTGAGAGAGACTAAGGCTGGAGTGGAAGATTGCCAATTTACAGAGAGCTGCTCTGCAGGTGATTTGAAAATAGTCTAGAAGCATTTACGCACAGCAAAGCAGCATGACTGTGGAGTGCTCTTCGGTCTACCAATGACAGAACAAGAGCCCATGACTGGAAATTAAATAAATCCACACAAAAAATATTAACAGAGAGGACAGTTAATTAGGAAATGACAAATTTCAGAAGTAGTTATTCCATCACGAGGGGGCTCTAAATGAAAAGGGTGGGGTGGGTGATACTTAAATCTGCCTTTTTTCACACAGTCAAGAATTAATGCAGAAAAATCAATTGGTCTGAGCTAAACACCAGGTCCATCAAACAGAGTATCATGCCTCAGGTGACTCTTCCTCACCTTTTAAATCAATGTATTGATGAAAAAGAGGCTGAGGCACAAACAATATTGGAAAGAAAACTCCAGAGAGAGGTTTCACCTGGAAATGGACAAAAAAAAAAGTTGTCCTGAGCCAAGCACAGCATGAACTGTGCGCACTAACAGCCCTGGGAAACTCGCTTCCTTGGGAAAAGGTCTTCAGTAGCCTGCAGCAACCTCTGCTGCGGAGGTTCCCAAACTGCTATCCAACTGAGCACCTGCCAATAGCAAGCATGGACACGGCAAAGAAGATGTTCTTGCTGCTTTTTGTTTCCCGCTGTTAAATTCCAGTAAGAAACCTGTAAGATAATTCAAATATTTCACTCACACTCTTCTTCCCCTAAGCAATTGCTCTGGTTGCACAGGATCCTGAAAGATTAAAAACTAGAGATGAATTTGATCCCTCTGCTCAGATACAGTCCACCCTAAAGAAAATATTTAAGAGTTCCTGTGTATTTGCTTTAGCTGAAAACTGGGACGTAAGCTTCTACACAAATGCCCACCACAACAGGAATTCAATGTTTGACTGAATTCTGCAAATACTAATATCATTGCTAAAAAGATGAAGCATGACAGTGTGCTAGCCAAGCTGCAGGTTAATGTAAACAGCATGAAAGGCTGAAATGTCAGCATGGAAGTGAACACACTGAATTATGCGAATCACAAAGGAAAGTCAAGATTAACTTTTCTATTCCAACTCTGTTGTTTCCATCAGAACAACCTGAAACATCTTTACCAACAAATAAATCTTGGTGTTCAAACCTGTGCACAGATCCGTTACCAGCTCAGGACAGCTGAACACCGGTGTGAGCTAAGAGTTCCCAAAGAGAGAGAACAAGATGAGACGTGCCATCCCCAGAGAGAGAACTGGAAAGCCATCCTTCCACGTACTGCCTTCAAACCAAGGAACAACTGCCACTCTAACCTGCTGTAAGGATTATACAACAGTAGCTCTTTTGGCAGCAGATCATGGTGTTTCAAAACAGTGACGCTTTTCATTAAATTCCACTGTGTTTCCGGAAGCAAATACAGACTTAACGGGCCTTTCCAGAAGCAGAGCAGCAACTGACAAAGTATTTGAGATGCACAGCTCTGATCAGTAGCACGGTCATTCTGAAAGCATGCAACTGGGTCAGATTGGATAACGCAAACAGCCAAAGTCCTCTTTATCTCCTAAACACTGAAGGTGAAGGAGGACATTTTTATTGGCTTTCCTTACTGACCGTGCTTACTGGTAAAAAACCCTCTTGTCTCTGAAGATCGTGTCCCTGCTTCATTAATATTTTATAGAAAAAGCAAAGATACTGAAAGCTTATTCTGGCTTTTTTCTAATCTTTGAAAGTAAAAGGAACAATGCGTTGGGTTTTTTTGGTTTTTTTTTTTTAGAGACACTTGAAGCCTCTTCCATGCTGGATGTGCACTCTCTACATGTTTATGGGCTACACAAACAGATGTGATGGCAGAATCAGCAGCTGAACCATTTCTGCAGGCTGGAAACATGACTTCACATCTCATTTCAGCCTTGGCTGAAAGCAGTCCCTGCTCAGCCCAGGTGCAGATAGCCAGCTGGCTAGTCCCAGGGCTCTGGACAGAACACTCACCAATGGATGTGCTGCTGAGAAAAGAAGCTGGCATACTTGAACTGGGGAACACTGGCTCCTCCTTCATTACAAAAGTTACTAAAATAAATACTGAGATCAACAGCTGAAGATGACCTGGTAATTCCGAGAGCTGCTCTGTAAAAACCAGAGGGAACTTTTTTTTTCCTGCTAAGAGTTTTCTTTTCCAGCACCATTCCCTTCTCCTCCCACCTTCTTTAAGGAAAAAGCTTACCAAATGTTCATATACTAACTTGGTCCCTCTTCCTTTTGCAATCTTACCCACCAATAACAGGCAGATCACTTGCAAATAAACCCATCTTTCCAAAAGAAGGATGAGGACTATGGAACTAAGTGACACACAGGAGAAAAAGCTTTAATACCCAGCAAGGCCTCAGACTTCATATGCAAAACTCGGACAGTTTTCACCTTGCTGTTTGTCAACAAAATGCAAACAAGATAAAACAATGATACTCCTCAGCTAAAAAGGGCACTGTGAAGATAAATCCAGAAATCATTTAGTAAAGAGGATCTTGATTCTCAGTTACCCTAACATATAGGGCTCCAGACGCATACTAGCCTACTACAGATTTCACAGGCTTCCTCTTTTTGTCCTTAATAATGGTTACTCATCTCTCTTCCAAGAAGCCATCCCTGAGATTGATCTAGCCTTTCAGGTGAGAGTGGCAAGAGCCTTCTGCATCCAGGCTCCACTCACTGAAATCACTCGTAGGCTGGCTCCAGCACTCTCCTGAAATGCTCACACAGGACAGAAGTACAGCACCCTCCTCTATGTTCCTCCTAGTTCAGTAACCACAGGTACCCTTCGCCTGAGCGCCGCAGAAATCCTCTTTCTCCCCAAGCCAGAGGTTGGACGTGTACTTACCTGTCCTCATGGAGATCAGAAGAGTGCATACCCAAAGCCTTTCCTGCACTCTGCTCCTAGACAGCAGTCCCACACAGCAGCTCCTTGCTGATGAGAAGCAAGCTACAGAGACCTACCAACTGTGCAAGCACAAAGATGAAAAAACAGGGAACATGAAGTCTGTAGGTGTTTTGAAGTGTTCTTATGGTGTGAAGTTCCTCTCCACATAAAGAGCACAATTCATTCCTTTTCTGACCTGTTTTTTTAATCGGAGGCAAACATAGTAATTACAGTCTGTCTGATTACAAATGAAATTACCAACCTGTCCTTAGGGCACAATAATGTCCCCACCTAGATGTTATCAGACCCCAAATCTCAATTTAATCTTGACAGACGTGTAGTACTGAGGCACCACTGCAGGAAACCCTACAAGTAAACAATTTTACGAATGCTTTCTCTGCAGTATTCCCATGCTCTTCTAAAAGACTGCTAATTCATACAGTATTTCTTAGGTGACCTTAGATAACTTAATTCATCAGTAAAATAACTGAACATCTATGACAACTTTGAGCTTCTGCCAAGTCTCTGGCTTCTCTTTGATAACCTAACTGTCTCTGCTTTATCAAGTTATACCAAAGGCCTACATTATACTGTTTTTCCAACTGGACCAACTTACTTTCTTCAGAAACTTCTTGCTACCCCGTCCAAGCAAAGCACAAACCACTAAGTTCATTGGGGGAAACAAAGTCATCCTTCCATGGTCCCTTCAGTTCACTGTTTTTTAATACATTAAATCAATCCTGCTGACATAGGAGACTGCTCCCTGGCAGGAGTTGCGGAGGGCACACACAGTGCTCTCTCTGTACTTGTCTCAGCATAGATGGAACTCAGAAGGAACACAGATGAAGTGACAGACCTACTCCATCAGCTGTGACGTGGAAGAAACCTGTCAGCCTGAAGACTGAAAGAACACTAACAAACAACTAAGGTGACATCGTTGGCAGGTCCCTGTTATCACAAAACCAGAACCAAGAGTTCTTGACACTGAACCTTCCCTCTGGCTGGGACCTCTCCAGGGAACCTCAAGTGCATCATCGGTGTAGACCTGGACTCATTCAACAGCACAGTCTTGTGATCCAGCTGTGGATGAGTGAACAGCTTGATTCCCCTGGGTTCTGTGATACCTTTAAAAGTGTTCATTCCAAGCGAAGTAGTACAACACTGATTCCCTGAGAAGAACTTCCTTTCCAGCATGTTACCTGACCTACTGTAGCCGCTAAAAAAAAAAGCTGACCATGTGCCCAGTCAGCACAAAGTCTCCTGTGCAGCCACAGAAATGCCTCCTTCTAATTGCTTTCAAAGCAGCAATTGAAAAAAATCCCAGCCTGGCTGTGAGCATTATAACACAGGAAGAGTTCTTTACACATCCTAGCCTTTCCAATACTTGTTCTTGACCTCACCAGCACACATCAATTTACGAGGACTAAAAGTGCTTTTTATTCCTGTCTTTGTTAATATCTACTCACTGCATGTCTGTGAAGAAAAATGAGTGGTAGATGAGTAAAACATTGTTAGTTTTTCATCATCCCTTCCCTCCTGATTGCTCAAGTTTGGCAAGCAGAGTTTTTTGACCTTGGCTTATAAAACTGCCAGTGCAATATTGCAAGAGAAGTTAAAATACATGTAAAAGAAGAGGTTAAGAACATACCATATCTATTATCAAGTGCAAAAAAAAAAAAAAAGTTAGATTGTTAGATTACAAATGTGTTTTTAACGAACTCTTGGAAAGGCTACAGCGTTACTTCTCAGGACCAGAAGCAAAAAACTCCACAAATTACTGAAGGCTACAGATGGATATTTCATCTCAGATCACAGCAAGTAAAGCTCTTTCCAATTTGTATAAAATTTGCTCATAAAATATCACACACATCTGCTGATGATTCCAGCAATGACATTTTTTAACACATTCACTCTCTATAAAATCATCCCATTTCAACACCCCTATGGATACTAATAAACTCCAGAACATGTGCAAGACACATTCTGTTCAGGATGTCTGCAGTCACCAACTGGTTAATGGTACAGGCAAGTTAATGCCTTCTAGAGGCTAAATTCATATTATTAACTAAAAAGGACTTAGCAGATGATTGTTTGATATGCTAGCCACTGTTTAGCAGTGACACTTTCGGGTAGAGCAAGCATTGTGAAGAAAATAGAAGAGAGGGTTTGTGTCTACTTACTTGAACCACTTATAGCTTTAGGTAGCAAATGCTCATTTCTATCTCTTTTCCCTAGCAGAGCTCTATCCAGCCCTGTCAGCTGCAGACCTGCTTTTGCTTACAGGTGAAAAAGGTCTGCGGACCAGTTCTTCCTTCCGAGGGACTCTGTTCACATGTTTGTACTTCCCTTTAGGCAATGTTTTATTTTCCTTTTTTTAACAAAGGAAAGTTATATGGAAATGCAGCACCCCAAAACACCACAAGACTCAAAACAGGCACTGCCTTGCTGACCTGCCCTTAAACATCACTGGTGCACCGACTGATGCTTGAGATAAGAAGTGGAAAATGAAATCTGACTCCTGCCTCAGTTTCCAGACAGCAGAACTAACACATGATTTACCAGTCTGGCTTGCTTCTATGTTAAATTCCTCTTTCCAGTGTCACTCAGTGAGGTGGGTTAGCCCTTGGCTTGGGCCAAGCCACACACACCCGCTCACAC
>NW_010116225.1:0-1817 GCF_000699245.1 Pterocles gutturalis
AAGCAAAGCAAAACAAGGAATTAATTCATTCACCATTTCCCATCTGCAGGCAGGTGTTTGTTCAGCCATCTCTAGGAAAGCAGGGTTCTGTCACATGTAATGGTTACTTGGGAAGACAAACGCCATGACTCTGAATGTCCCCCCCTTCCTTCTTCTTCCACCAGCTCTATATGCTGAGAATGACATTCATACAGTAGGGGTTATCCCTTTGGTCAGCTGGGGTCAGCTGTCCCAGCTGTGTCCCCTCCCAATTTCTTGTGTACCCCCAGCCTACTCATAGAATCATAGAATCATAGAATGGTTTGGGCTGGAAAGGACCTTAAAGATCATTTAGTTCCTCCCCCCCTGCCATGCTGCCATGGACAGGGACACCTTCCGCTAGCCCAGGTTGCTCAAAGCCTCATCCAGCCTGGCCTTGAACACCTCCAAGGATGGGGCATCCGCAGCTGCTGTGGGCAACCTGGGCCAGTGTCTCACCACCTTCACAGTAAAGAATTTCTTCCTAATATCTAATCTAAATCTGCCCTCTTCCAGTTTAAATCCATTACCCCTTGTCCTGTCACTGCATGCCCTTTTAAAAAGTCTCCCCCCATCTCTCCTGTAGCCCCCTTCAGGTACTGGAAGGCCGCTATAAGCTCCCCGTGGAGCCTTCTCTTCTCTAGGCTGAACAACCCCAATTCTCTCAGCCTGTCCTAATAGAGGAGGTGTTCCAGCTGGTGGGATGGGATGAGGAGCAGAAAGGGGCTTGGCTCTGCGTAAGCACCTCTCAGCAATAATGATAACATCCCAATGGTATTATTATTCCAGCACAAATCCAAGCCATAGCCCCCTACTAGCTACTATGAAGAAAATTAACTCTCTCCCAGCCAAAACCAGCAAAAGCCCCCAGAGCTGGATGCTGTACTCCAGGTGGGATCCCACGAGAGCGGAGTAGAGGGGGAGAATCACCTCCGTCAACCTGCTGATCACACTGCTAGTGATGCAGCCCAGGATACCGTTGGTTTTCTGTTCTGCCCGTGCACATTCCTGGGTCTTGTCTCATTTTTCATCCACCAGTACCCCCAAATCCTTCTCTACAGGACTAGCGCGACCTTCTCAACTTCTTAATTTCCAGCCTTTCAGTTTGGTTGCAACCTGCTTTACAAAGTGCCTATAGCTCCCTGTGAAATGGATTTTTAAAAGCGTCATCTTCTAGGGAATTTTCCTTTCCATCTTGTTGTTTATTAGGCTCTTAAAGGGAAAGCTTGTAATGCATCCATTGATCGAAATACCAATTGAATAGATGTGAGCACATAAAATAGTCCCGACCCTTTAATGATGGAGCAATATAATTTGTAATGTAGGCAATGCAATTAGTATTGCTAACCAATACACTGCCCCTTGATAGGTACCTTTGAATCATTTTTATACTTTACAATATATACCGACTCCGAACAGACTTCCTTTAAGTGTCTGCCCGGTGAGTATCTTATATACTGATGCTCTCAGAAGTGTCAGACTTTTTTTTTTTTTGTTTCACTTGGAAGTAGATTTAAATTCTTTATATACATATATTTATTTATAAAATATACATGTATACATTTCTAAAATATTTATGTGTATATATAGACATATATGTACTTATCCAGCCATATGCAAACACTTATATTAATATATTTACTGCCTGGATTGGTTGATTACAGCGAAGACAAGAGTTTGTGCTAAGGAATTAGAAGCTGACAACGCTGCTCTGGCTGTTTTGTGGGGCAGCTTGTAAGAGATGCCTAAAAGCCAGAATACGGGGTAGATAAATGGATATAGAACAACCGCCTATTTTC
>NW_010116225.1:1848-10754 GCF_000699245.1 Pterocles gutturalis
TATTAGTTTGATATTTCTTCCTTAGGTTAATATAAAGGCAGCAAATGGAACTCTCTAGGGGAAAAAAAAATCAGAAGATTTATAAAATTAGATTAAAAAATTACATAAATCAGACTGTATTTATACACAGTTTTTTATGCCTTAGTGGGTAAATTAAATTTAATTTTAAATATTGCATTGCCATGGATATGTATCTATTCCTAGCCAAAGTCCCTATGTATCTGTGGGCATGTGGCTTTCCAGGAGATGGCCCAGGAGTTTTCTCAGTGGATAATTCCCTTTAGCGCAGCCCCGCTGAACTCCTTTAACCTCTTCCATACTGAGTCGGTGCCTGATGCACAGTTTTCCATTGAGCCCTGCTGCCTGTCTGAGATATTAGTTTACTTATTAAAATATATCGTCTGTTCTTGCTCTTTAGGATTCTTACTATTTCCTGTGTGAGAAAAAAAAAACATTTAAAAAGAAGCCATCTCTGGAAAAAGCAATTATACCAAGTATTTTTGGAAAGCAGGAGGGAAAGCCTCGGGTGGGATTTCACTATATGTCAGGCTGATTATTTTAGAAAATATTCGAAGTTGAGGCTTTTTTGGCGGTTTGAAGGTGATACAGCTGACTCTGGCCCGTTTTGATGGATGCAGCGTTAAAATGGTTTTGATCCTTAGCAATTAGCCTTGTGGGCTGAGCCTGTTGTTTAGGATTTCCAAAATCAGCTTGTGCTTTGCTGGATATAATGTGATCATAGATCTACTCGATAATGCAGACTGTGGGAAAAGCTCACAGTGTGCAAGTGCACAGTGTTTCCATCCGAGCAGTGACAGTGCTTGGCATTTGCATGACGTTTCATACACATTTGTGAATTAGGAAGGTGCAATATTGCCGTTATTGGAGCACATCCAGAGAGCTGAAATACCGTTTACTGCGCTTTGATATGAGCAGATGAAGGAGGATCACCTCTGTGCCAGGATGGGAGGATGTCTGTGACCTGCTTTCACTTTTTTTCTCATTTTAGAGGGTGGTGGGACACTGCCTCGGAGGGATTAAGCATTAATGTCCTGTCTCTTGTAGTTCTACACTCACTGGCAGCAAAGTTCAACACTGCTCGCTCAACCTTCCCTGTCCTGGGGATGGGGGAGAGAATTAAAGGGGTGAAGGGAACGAGACTCATGGGTTGAGATAAGAACAATTTAATAACTAAACTACAATAAAATTGGAAATAATGGTGATAATAATAGTAACAAATATACAAATGAGTGATACACGGTGACACTGCTCACCACCCGATGACCAAGGCTCAGCCTGTTCCCAGCTAATGATCCTGGAGCAGGGAGTGTCCTGAAACTGCAATCCTGGAACAGAGATAAGAGCTCGAGTGTCCGAGAGACTGAGGCAACCCTGAGAGAGGAGTGACCCAAAGGGAGACAAGCCAGAGTAAGAGAGAGAACTTCCAGACAGAACCTCATCTCTATCCTGGGCATGCCGTGCATGATATGGAATAGACCATTGGCCGGTTTGGGTCTCAGTCCTTAACCTAAGCTCAAATCCTGGGCTGGTAACTGGGGCTGTTCTCCCTCCCAGCTTCTCCTGCCCCTGCAGACACTGGCCCAGCAGAGAAGCTGGAAAGTCCTTGAGTGTCCTGGCATCAACTCTAACCATCAGTATGTGATCAGCTTCTTTTCAGCACAAATCCAAACACAGCCTCACACTAGCTACTGTGAAGAAAGTTAACTCTGTCCCAGCTGAAACCAGGACACTATCCGACGTGGACATGGGACCCGACACTGCCCAAGCAATGTCACGCTCAGTGTGGGCGCCCGGCTGGAGTACGACTTAGGTGCTAAAGCTGGTAACACCTGCCTGTCTCATATGCGGAAAGAGATCTATTTCAGCTAATCAGAATTAAACTGTAATGAACTTTGTCCAATCATCTGAACTAATGGGGGTAAAAGAAATCTAATTAATGGGACAATGGTTCCCAGTCTTGCTGCTATAATTACTGATCTGCTGCAGCCTTAGAGCAGCAGGTTGGAAAGCTGTGTATTAAGAGTTGTCAGCGTTTCCATTCTCAATCTTAGCATAAGCGGTTTAACGGGACGCTGTCATGGGTTTTAGGCTGCAAGCTGACCTACCTTGAAAACAGCTTCATCTGGGCAATCACGTCTTCTAGAACAGGTCTTTTATCTTTTCCCTGGGCCAGTGTTGCAGTGGAGAAGTTTTTATAGTGGAAAATTTGCTGTAGAACTTGAGTAACTTGGAAACGTTTCAGAAGATCCTTCCATGGCTCTTCCATAGGTGGGATTGGAGCTTTCGCTGGAGGGAAGCCAAGCAAGGTGGTTTTGACTTGGGCTGCCAGATGAGCCAGGAGCAAGCAGAGCTGCTTTGGGCTGAGGTTGGTCTTCTGAAAGGTGGGGAGGAGGCATCTAACTACCTGGAAAGTCTGGAGAAGAGAAGGAGTCTAAGCACGAGGAACTGAAGCAGCCAGGGAGATGGAAGATGAAGGGGGAACTGAAGCTGTGGATTATTTAGGCAGTATTTCAGAAATTGCGAAGAAAGGGATGTGCAGAGGTAAGGGGGAGGAATTAAATGGGAGAGTAGCCAGGAGAGCAGAAGACCGCAACAAAAACATGCTTAGTCCCTACCTGAACAGAAGAGTCCACTGAGTCGTTGTCGTAGACACAGTCTTGGCCAGAAGCACTGTGTAAAAAAAAAAAAAAAAAAACAGAACTAAAATCCTGGCAAACAGTCTGAATGCAGTTGTCTTGGCCAAGACCCTCTGGTCATGGGATGGCAAAATAAACCGAGCTGTTGTCGACCATGGGAGAAGGTTGTGGATGAAGATAGAAAAGAAGAGGCTGGTGTAATACCAGCCAAACTTTAGGAAAGCGAGAGCCACAAGAAGATGCGTGACTGGGAACACAGCAGCTGTTTGCTTTGAGGAACAGTGATGAAACGTTAATTACAGGCAGAAGTGACATCCTAGCGAGAGTAATATTCTCCTACTGGCAGCTCAGCAAAGATGCATTTAACTGGAGGAGCCGGGCACCTTCGCATGGGTGAGGCTGATGTCATGGGGGTGCAGAAAGTACAGAAGGAAAAGCCCTGCTTGAGCCTGGTCATGGGGTCTAGAAGATTTATGGAGGGAAATGAGATGAGTGTGATAATATCTCTCACAGGGTGCTCCCCTTGTTTCAGCTGGGATGGAGTTGCCCTGGAGGTGTTCAAGGCCAGGTTGGATGAGGCTTTGAGCAACCTGGTCTACTGGAGGGTGTCCCTGCCCATGGCAGGGGGGTTGGAAGTCGATGATCTTTAAGGTCCTTTCCAACCCAAACCATTCTGTGATTCTATGATTCTATGAATTTCTTCACAGTAGCTAGTGTGAGGCTGTGTTTGGATTTGTGCTGAGGAGAAGTTGATCACACACTGATGGTTAGAGTTGCTGCCAGGACAGTCAAGGACCTTTCAGCTTCTCTGCTGTGCCAGGGGCTGCAAGTGCAGGAGAAGCTGGGAGGGAGCACAGCGGATTTGAGCTTACGTTTAGGACTGAGACCCAAGTTGGCCAATGGTCTATTCCATATCATGCACGTCATGCCCAGGATAGAGATGAGGCTCTGTCCCTCTCCCAGGGTCATGTCCCTCCCTTGGTCAGCTCTCAGACACTCGGGCTCTTATCTCCGTTCTTGGATTGTGGTTTCAGGACTCTCCCTGCTCCAGGATCATTAGCCTGAAACAAGCTGATCCTTGATCATTGGGTGGTGAGCAGTATCACTGTGTATCACTCATTTGTATATTTATATGTATTACTGTTATTATAATCATTATTATGATTTCCAGTATTATTGTAGTTTAGTTATTAAATTGTTCTTATCTCAACCCATGAGTCTCTTTTTCCTTTACCCTTTAATTCTCTCCCCCATCCCTTGGGGGGGGAGGCGGGAGAGTGAGTGAGTGGCTGTGTGGTGTTGGCTACCAGCCAGGGGCAAACTACAACAGGAACATATAATGTGGAGGGACAGCCAACATGTTGGGGGTGTCAAGTTTACATTAGCTGGTTTTGGGGTTCACCACCATTGTAATTCCCCCTTGCTGAGTCGCCAAGCCTGGGTCTTTCCCAGAGGTGTCTCATCTCCTTTCTCAAACATTGTAATGTTTGAAACCTTGGATATTACCATTGCTGTCGCAGTGCCCATGCTCCTGCAGCTGGCTGAGAAATGTCATTGTCTTCCCATGGCCTGGTCTGGTACTTTGCCACAAGGATCGATGCAGTTGCTCTGGTCTCAACTTCTTTTTGGGTGAACAACTGAAAAATATTTAAGTTTTACAAAGACAGGTTGCCCAGAGAGGCTGTGGATACCCCATGCCTGGAGGTGTTCAAGGCCAGGCTGGATGAGGCTTTGAGCAACCTGGGCTAGTGGGAGGTGTCCCTGACCATGGCAGGAGGGGTGGAACTAGATGATCTTTAAGGTCCTTTCCAGCCCAAACCGTTCAATGATTCTATGATTCTATGAGTAGGCTGGGGGTACACAAGAAGTTGGGAGGGGACACAGCTGGGACAGCTGACCCCAGCTGACCAAAGGGATATCCCATACTGTATGACGTCATGCTCAGCATATAGAGCTGGGGGAAGAAGAAGGAAGGGGACTTCTGAGGCACTGCAAGAAGGCTGGGATGTTTTTTTCATACCTGCATCTTTCTGAGTGTAACTATTTGAGGAGAGAACTTCTCTAACTTATGCGAGGACTGGGAAGAGGTGTCATGCCTATGGGATGTTAACGCTAGGGGAAACCACAAAAAACCCATCAACAACCCTGCATTGCAGGGATCATCAAATGTTTCTTATCCGACATGCAGCCATAAAAGTGACTGCAATGGTTTTGATTGCAGGATGAAGTAATGGGTTGAACTGTGAAGAAGGAATCCATTTTGAGAGCTTTGATAATAGCATTGGCAACAGCACACAGGAGATGCTGAAAGCTTTTAAATAGATGGAGAAAATATGAAATGTTTCAAAAGGCAGTTGGCATTGTTTGCTGGTGGTCCCAGTGGCTTTGCTGTTGGTGTATGGTGACGAGTGTGGCACGTGGAGGGATGCTTCAGGCCAGGGGAGGAGAGGGGCCCATGCCACCAAGGGAGGTTGGTGGCTCGTTTTTGCCGAAAATGCCGCAAACCACCCATGTCACGGTGGTTGTTCATCTGCTCCTCCACCGTATCACCATCATACATCAGCACTGCCCAGCAAGTGAGAGATCACATCCCCATCATTTCACCCTTTCCACGTGGCACCATCACCACTCTCTCTGATTTAATTGCTGAGGTTAATTAGAATTTAAATCCACAAGGTGGAAACCCTTGATTTCAATCATCAGGTCTAGTTTCGTTCCCTGTCTTTATTCACCAGCTGTTTTTCTGGAGGAATCTTTATTCTTGTTGGTTGATAATCATGATAATGTAGTCACAACTATTTTTCTTTTGCAAGTCGGGAGGATTTATTAGGCAAGTACATCTTTATTTAGGCAATTAGGTAGCTTAATAGGTACTCATTGAGGTTCATAATTTTTCACAGGTTTTGAAAATGGTAAATGAGATCTGTGCTGGATTTTTTTTTTTTTTGTGAGATCAACATTAAGCTGCGTTTGAATGGAAATTCAGATTCAGTTGAACCAATTTAAAATAGTTTTTTAAAGTGTTTGTTTCATAGTTAGAACTAATTATTGGAAGCAGAGGATTGTTTATGGATAAATTAAGAGGTTATTGCTGGTCACAAGGTATTTAATGGATCCTCTGTATTTATGTTTGTATATTGGAAAAAGATACGTGCTTTGCTATTTTTCAATTTCCAATCACTTCTTTAACCTCTGGTATCATAGTCAGTGAACTGAATTATTTGAATAATCCAAATCAGGTTCTTTAAATACATTAGGTGTTAAAGTAGAAAATGTTTATTTGAGATTTGACCTTTTTAAGAAGAAAGGAATAATCATAGAATCATAGAATGGTTTGGGCTGGAGCGGACCTTAGAGATCATTTAGTTCCAACCCCCCTGCTATGGGCATTGATATAAAATCCATAAATCAATCATTTTGATGGAATTACTTCATTTTTTTCTCTGGATTTGGGGTTCTTAAGCAGCTGGCAGCTGGGATAGAGACATGATGGGAGATCGGAGCATCTTCCAAGGGGAACTGGTGAAGGAGCTTGGAGAGTTGCTGGCATGTTTGAGGAGCACTTTTAAGCCCAAATCCTGTGTTTTTTTCTGCTGCATGCTCAGCAACAAGGATATTGTGGTTTTTTGACTTACTTCTCCCAAACCAGGGTTTTGCTTTGCCACCAGGGATGCTCGGGGTGGACGAGGTCACTCCTGCCTTGCTGCTCCCTGGTGCTGCCTGTAACTCTTGCCTCGGTTATGATCCGCTTTTTCCTTGGAAATCAAATGCCAGCATGCAAATGTGATTTCTTAGTATGTAAGGATTACTTAAAAAAAAAAAAAAAAAAAAGCTAAGCCTAAAGAAGATATCCAGAAGTAAAAGAAAACCATCCTTTAAGAGCCACTTGTATTGCCGGCAGCGCCAAGAAATCCTCTCCGTTTCAGTTGGCTGAAACGCCTTTGGGATGGTCTTGCTCTGCTCTTGGTTTTGTGTTTAAGTTATATACATCAGATACTCTAATATTTCAAATACAGGTGCATTTATTTGGGTGCTCATGCATTTATTTTTTTTTTGCATCAGAGGGTTGTGTTGAGTGTGTGCTCATGTGCGTAGCATGAGGGTTGTGAATCTGAGCATTTCTTACAGTTGTTGCCACATTCTGGGATGAGTTGTCCTTGTTGCTAGCCTTCACTTTCCACGTTGTCTTGAAAATTTCCCTTTTTTTTCCTTTTTTTTTGTCTATTTAAGAGGGGAACATATTTTGGTAGCATCTCTTGCTAGCTCCTGGCTGATTTTTTGGTGGTTTTCTTCCATTTTGAGCAACTTTGCTATTTTTGGAGGCAAGGAAGGCTCACTGAGCTGGGCATCATCTGACTGCTGACTCCACATTGCTCTTGCTGAGCCCTTTTCTTCCTCTGCGTCCAGTTTTTCCTTTGAGTTTAGTGGTCTGTTGGATGAAATTCCACTTCCCAGGTGATGTGAAGTTGTTCTTGCAGAAAAGGCTGGAGGAAGGATCCAACATTTCCACTTTCCAAGCAATGTGAAGTTGGTCAAGCAGAGAAGACTGGAGGAAATTTTATATCAAAAATAATGTGGCCAGCAGGATGAGGGCAGTGATCATCCCCCTGTACTCGGCACTGGTGAGGCTGCACCTCAAGTATTGTGTTCAGTTTTGGTCCCCTCACTACAAGAAAGACATCGAGGTGCTGGAGCACATCCAAAGAAGAACAATGAAGCTGGGGAAGGGTCTAGAGAACAAGCTTTGTGAGGGAACTGGGGTTGTTTAGTCTGGAGAAAAGGAGGAGGAGGGGAGACCTTGTCACTCTCTACAGTGACCTGAAAGGAGGTTGTAGCAAGATGGGTGTTGGTCTCTTACCCTAGTAACAAGCGATAGGACAAGAGGAAGTGGTCTGAAGTTGCACTAGGCAAGGTTTAGATTGGGTATTAGGAAAAATTTTGTCACCAAAAGGGTTATCGAGCACTGGAAGAGGTTCCCCAGGGCAGTGGTTGAGTCACCATCCTGGCAGGTATTTAGAAGACATGTAAACATGGTGCTTAGGGACATGGTTTAGTGATGGAATTGGCAGGGTTAGGTTAACAGTTGGGCTCGCTGATGTGAAGGGTCTTTTCCAACCTGGATAATTTTAGGAAGGTTACAGCAGCTCGGTGTTTAATCATGGGAAAGAGAGTAAGAAAAATCAGACTTGGTCAACACGAGCATCTATGAGGCACCAGCATGAAATGGCCAGACTTGGGCAAAGTTGCTGCTGCTTCGAGGGATGCAGGGGAATAGTCCAGATCTCAACCTACAGAGTGTTTTATCAGCCCAGGACCTCCACCCATAACATTTTTAGTGCAAAACACTGTGATTTATGCCCCATCCCTGGAGGTGTTCAAGGCCAGGCTGGATGAGGCTTTGAGCAGCCTGGCCTAGTGGAAGGGCTCCCTGCCCATGGCAGGGTGCTTGGGACTAGATGATCTTTGAGGTCCTTTCCAACCCAAACCATTCTACGATTCTATGATTTTCCCATCGCTCTCAGCCCCGACGTTGGCGGTTAGACCTCTGCCAGCTACGATGCTGTTTTTAAACATTTTTATAGCGTTCCTCTACCCCCCTTTTCGTTAAAAATTTTTTTCTTCCCCTGTCCACCCCGGGGGTGGGGAAAAAGACGACCCTCAACCTTGTGTAGTCAAGGTTATGGCGATAAATTCTGTAGTATTGTCACTTCTATTCGGAGTAAATTGGCTGGCCGCTTTCGGGCTGAAGGGAAGATAATTTGCTGTAGTATTTCAAATGGATTAGAAATGGATTTGAAGGGAAAGTTCATGCCTCCCATTACAAAGGCTAGAAAGAAGACTATCTTAAGGCACTGTTCACACTCTGGCCTTCATTATCCACGCTTAATACCTTTCCTATTTTCCAGCATTAATGAAATTTCCTGCCAGAGCGGGCCTTCTGGATGGACGGGAGGACTCTTTAGATCTCTGGGTTTGTGCAGCAGAAAGGGAATTACAAGCCCCTTCGTGTTGAGGGGCTGGCGTATTCTTCAGGTCCTTGGCCTGGCTATTATCTCATTAATTTTATCCTCTTTTTCTCAATACAGTTCATTTCCAAAGGCCGTCCTTTCCATTAGGGTAACAATTCAACGGAGAGCTGTGACACCGCAAAGCAATGGGGTGTTCGGTGCGGCTCCTTGCCCTCTGTTATGGCTGTCCTTCCCCTCGATCGCCTTGCCAGTGGCTTTTCCCTGCCACCGCCAGGTCGGA
>NW_010116225.1:10776-11025 GCF_000699245.1 Pterocles gutturalis
GGGGACACTCATCGGCGGTTGTGTTGGGGCTACACAACTGCTTGGGATCAACAACTTGGCTTAAGAGGAACATAAAGATTTCCTGTGGGTGAAGGCTGGGCTATTAATTTCCTCCCTCACTCTTCTGTATGGGCTCAGGTTCCGCCAGGATTTTTTGGTATAAAATATATTTTACCTTCAATTTTAATTCTCTTATGGCTCCTCTAATATACATAAATATAATAAATATTCCAATTAATATAATAAATA
>NW_010116226.1:0-3342 GCF_000699245.1 Pterocles gutturalis
AAAAACAAAAAAAAAGAAAAAAAAAAACAAAGCAAAAGTGACAATTGTATTCTTTTTAGGACAAGCACGATTTCTCCTTTGCGCTTTTCCATGGACGCATTTCACCCACTTGCATGATGATGATGGTTAAATTTGTATCTGGGAAAAAATATTCTCTATAGTAAAGGAAAACAAACAGAAACCAGACAAACAAATGCAAACTCCGATCGAATTTGTTCAAAAATCAAAAGTAAAAAAAAAAATTAAAAGGAACTCCTTGAAGAGGGAAATAACAAATGTTTATCGCCTTTTTGTTGGTCCTATTTCTCTCTCTTTCTCTCTCCCTCTCCCTTTCTCTCTGTTTTTGTTTTTTTTGTTGTTGTTTTTTTGGGTTTTTTTAAGTCCACGTGGTGGTCCAGACAAGATGCAATTTTCTGTTTTTTTGTTCAGCAGACAATCATCTTATTCGTAAGCACCTTTTTTTCTACACTTCTGTCACTGCCTGTGTGGGTACTGGTTATAAATGTGGAAAAAGAATAGTTATGACTGTAACAGATTTTTATTTTTATTTCAAAATTTTATATGAATTATGTATATCTTAATGATGCGGTCATTTTCCCAGTTTGTAATATATGTGTAGAAATGCTTGTATATGATATTTGCTCTACTCTTTCTTTCTTTCTTCTCCCTCTCTGTCTATCTCCCTCCCACCCTTTCTCTCTCTCTCCTTTTTATTTTCCTTGACTCGGTGTTCCTTGCACAAACTTAGCTGTCAAGAACTGACGTGCTAGGTTTTCAAAAGGGACCTCAGTGATAGAAAAAAAAAAAAGAAAAAGAAAAAAAAAAGCTTAGGGTGCAACTGTAGTTATCTTATGCAAAAGCTATTTTGAGTATTTCATAGCAGCTTTGGGGGGTCTCTTCTTAAACTCCACGTAGGACGCTTAAACTATTGTTTCCTTAACTGCGTGTTTATCTATATGTACAAACTTTCTAAATCAAATACAGTATTCCATTTTCTTATCTACCCAGTGATGTCAGTGTTTTTGTCCGCCACGGAAAAAAAAAAAGGGCCCCCCCCCCCGCCCCTGCCCCGCCGCCGGCCACCGCCTTCCCCGCCCCGGCAGGACACCCCGAAGGGATTTGGGGGGGACGGAGCTACCCTGCGAGGAGGCTGCGGACGGCAGCAGGGACACCGGGCTGCCATGGCATGGGGCACGGTCGTGTCCCTCCGGGTCCCGTCCGCCACCGCTGGCTCCAGCGTCTCCCCCGCCCCCTCCCCGGTCCCTTTTTTGTGCACTCCGAGCTGAAAGGCTTCTCCTGGCCGCCTGTCTGCAGGGCCGGGTGTCTCCAGGGAGCGGTTAAGACATTTTGGGATTTGTTTTGTAGCTTTAAATGAAAACAAAAACATAAACTCCTCGCCCTAAGCGGGCTGCAGCTCCTCCCCTCGAATCCGGAGTATATTGTAACGTGCTGAAAGAAGCCTTTATTTGCATGACTAACAGTATTTCAGCATCTTTTTTTTTTTTTTTTTTCACCATTAAAGTTTTGCTTTGCCGTGGGCAGATTATTCAGTCGTGAATTAACGAAAGGTAAATTCTAAACTTGTTTTTACTTGAAAATACAATTTTGAAATTTACCAGGGATTTAGGGAGAAACGTACCTACCTGGAATTTCTTGACCATTTCCAAACTAATTTGGACTTCCGATCTACCTTTGTGTTGCCCGAGTCCTCTCTCCCTCTTCTCTCCCCCCCCCCTCCTTTTTTGGGGAAGTCCGAGCTAGGTTTAGGGAAAGCCTCCGGCAGCGCCTAAGGATGCTTCCCCTCCCACCCCCTCGCCGCAAGGGGCTACCTGGGGATCTGGGGGGACCCCCCCAGGGTGTGAGATCTTAGAGTAAGCCACTAAGGGCTCATTTTAAGGAATAAGCTGATGTGCAAAAGACGTTCATACACCTTTGGTGCCCCTGAGAAAAAGCGGCGCGTGTGCCCACAGGGGAAGTGTCGTGTCTCCCCGTGGGACTCCACTGGCCTGGGCAGGAAAGGGTTTTCTCTCCCGCGAACCGCGGAGACCCGCATAGGGGTAAGGGGGGAGGGATTCCTCCTCTGGCCCCTCTCGGGAGGAACCGCGGGGAAGGACACGGACTACCCGAGGCAGCGCCAGCCTCATAAGGTCTCGCTCTCCTCCCCCGCCCCACGCGGCTCCGCGGCGGGGTGTCCCCACGGACAGGTCTGGCGGCGTCACTGCCCCGTCGCCAACACGAGTGGGGAGGGTAAAATAAAATAACGCCTGGTTGGGAGAAACCGGAATGAACAGGAATTGCTTGGGGGTGGGGGAACCCACACAATAGAGCTCCCGCGTGGGTGGGAGAAGTGGGTCGTGTGACGGACCTAGTTCTTCCCCTCTTCCACGGAGCTTTTAGAGGGGAGAAACACTACCCAGGAGGGGATAAAAGGCTCCCAAATGTCCGGCACCCTAGCACAGGTCTCGCTCTTGATCTCGGGCTACTCCTTCTGTCCCCCCGGCAGCGAGGGAGAGGCCTTCGTAGGAAAGGATCCTGGCCCTGCCACTCACCCCCGGGCTTAGGTAGGAAGGAGATCTTCCATGTCGGTACATTGGTTTTGAGAGCAGTATTTCTGTTCCTCACTGGTAGGAGTGTCGTTCTCATCCTGCATTATTTTTAACGGGATTTAATACCTGAAAGGATTCAGAGGCGTGAAAGTTTGGGATCTTTTTTTTTTTCTTTCTTTCTCTTCCTTCATTTACGCGTCTGGAAGCTGCAGCTAGAAGGCGTCAAGCCGGCAGCAATAACCTACCTCAGCTGAGCTTTACACTGATAGGTTTGGATTTTTCTTCCCTCTGATTAAGCCGCAAGAAGATCGCCCCATCGTGCCGTGGCAGTCAGGGAAGGCCAGAGATCACGTTTATCCCCGCCCCGCCCACACCTGGCTTCAGGCTCCAGCCTCCCAGCCATGGCCCTTGTTCCCATGCCGTTTGCACCCCCATTCCTGAAAAGTTACCCCTTTTGCCGGAACCCCAGACCAAATTCGGAGGAGCCAGCTGCCCCGGCTCTGGTGGCGAGGGCCAGTGTGGTCCCCCTGGGGGTGTTCGCCTTTGTGAGGGGTTGCCGGGGGGCGGGGGTCATGCGCACATGGAGGGGGGCACTGATGCCTGCGCCGTTTCGGGGTGCCAAGGGTGCAGCTAGTGATATGCCGTTTCAAAGCCGAGCTCCGTAATGGATAAATGATGTTGTTTTAGGATTTGCATTAAAAACCTGAATGGCTGATTGAGGTGTAAATCTATGAAAAGCTGCGTTTAAGCCTTCTCACCCACTAAGTCCATCTGCCCCGTGAAGATAGGGCCTATC
>NW_010116226.1:3694-6869 GCF_000699245.1 Pterocles gutturalis
CACACACCCCCGGCGCCCCTCCCCTCGCCGTGGGGCTATACCTTTGCCTTCATCCCCAACGAGCTCCGGGTCGCGGCACCACGGGCGTGCGTGCACCCCGGCGTGGAGGGCTGGAGACCACAGAAGCCACCTGCCTGCCTCCCTCCCTCCCAGCTCTCGCTGCCCAAGGGCCGACCCTAGCCCTTTAGCATGGCTGGGTGTAAGTCCTTTGTGTGCTTGGCCAGGCATGGGCATCGATCATCCCTCTGCCCGATCAATTACAGCCGCCTTTTCGAGGGACTTGAATCTGCTTGCCCGTTGCCCTTAATTTTTAGCATACCCAGATGAGGTTACTGCCCCGGCCCGAAGTGAAAAGAAATGTGGACGTTGGTGCCCTGGTATTGCTCTGATTTCTTCGGTTAGCTGAGCACAAGTTTCTATTCGTGTTTATTCATGCAGTTTCTTATTGAGCTCCACATCGCACTGGCCTGGATTCCGCGTAAACAAACGTTGCCTTTTCCAGAGCTCACACACACACACACGGGTGTGCAGGCTGACACAAGCACACAAAGAGTCCAAAACGCAGAGGGCACCCGTGGTCTGTACCCGCATCACCACCCTGCAGAGCCCTGATACACAGGAGTTTGTAAATGGTGTATAGAAAAGGGGGAAATGAACCAAACCATCCAGTTGCTAAATGACCAAGGGATGAGAAGGCGGGGAGGAAGAGGGGAGGGGGAGAGAAGGAGTTGGGAAGAAAAAAAGCACTAAGGATATTACCAACGATGGCACTAAATATTCTCTTCTGGCACGGTAATGACAAAAGGCAGGGGCTGCGGGGACGTAGCTATGATTAAATGATACCAAAGGGATTTGTGTTGCTGTGTCTGGGGGAGGGACGGCTGTGAGGTTTTGTTTTCGGGGCTGTTCCCTTTTGTTTTGGAAGCAAGGTGTTTTCAGAACAGGAGGCTTCAAAAAGGCTGGGCACCTCGGGATCTGCAAGAGAAGAAAGATGCAAAAGAGTAATGAATAAAGCGTAGACGTAAATATCTGTAAGCGAGACGAAGTGGCAGGATCGGCTCTCCCTGCGGCAGGCAGGTCCTTTGCCGAACAGGTCGACAAAGAAAGAAGACAACTACTCTGAAAGTCAAGATTTACGGTACCTAAAGCCAGACTGCGACTGACTTTAATTCCAGTCCTAGCTATTAGAGGGAGTTTAGCTCTACTGCAAATATTTGCTTTTTTATCCCCATAGAAACATCATTAAAGGAAGTTCATTTAATAATAAGGTAAAATAAAGAGTATTTTTTCAATGAGTGAAGCAAAAATTGCTTTCCTACTGGAATAACCTCTCTAGCAATGTCTGGCAACAACAAAGTAGTGTGGCAGTTTACCGGAACACATGTATTTCTACAGGGGCCTGGAGGAGCTCATGTGTTTGCGTGGCTGTGTGTACGCGTGTACACGAGTGAGCACATACGTCCATGCAACGTGGCTGTGTACACTTGCTGACGGGATGGGTTGGTGTATATGGTGTCCGCACACACACTCACATACATACGTAGACACACATATGCGCAGACATATGCATGTTTTCAGATTAAAGTAGCTCTTGTAATATCTTGTAGAACACTAAATATTCCCTTTTAATATCTAAATGGGTCAGTAATACAGTTCAATAACATTGGAGGTGTCTGTATATTCTCTCTCTTCAGTCTGTGATAAAACATTCTTTAAGACTATTGGGATTTTACACTGTAATTCTATTAAATAGTAATTGAAGGGTCGCGAGAGGCTATGATACAGGATCAGCAGTGTGTAAGCCGTCCGTTTGAACTTTAATTTGGAATCATAGGCAGATGGGATCACGGCCTCTTTGTGGTACTTGCAGATTTAAAACTAGCCTGCACACGGAGAAGGGGAAAAAAAAACCCTGCAATGCAGATTCATTCATTAAACATGGAAGGCTAGTGCTAGAGGGGATAAACGTTTAAACGCCTAGGTAAATACAGAAATATACTTCCCTCCTACTGTAACCCCCAACTATCTCGGTTACTGATTTTCTATTGTTATTACAAATAACTTTCCTTTATATCCCCAGTGGGGATAAGTGTACCTGAATGACTTATTTATACCTGCATCACAGTCTATCTGAGAAACTTTTATTCCATTTGCAGCCGGGGGAAGCCAGCTCTATTTATTTATTTATTTCCTCTTTCACTGCTTCGTCCTTGCGCCTCCTTGGACTATTTTTAAAACTCTCTTGGAAGGAGTGCTGGAGCCAAGCCCTGCTATATCGCTGGGAACACGTCAGAGAAGGAGCGAGCTAGTGTCAGTTTAAAAGGGGGGGTTAAAAAAAAAAAAAAAACAACCAGTGTAATGAGAATTGATCTGCCTGAGCCGGGAGGCTAGCGATAAAATCCAAATTCCGCAGGAGGAGCCATGGGTGCTGCTGCTGCGCGTCGCGGGGAGCTGCTGAGCGAGGCTGAAGTACTGTGTCCGTGGGTGCGTGTCTGTGGGTGCTTGTCTGTGGGTGTGTGTTGGTGAACTCTTAGGCCTGACGACATTATAATTCCACCTTATCTGAAAACAAAAGACTTTCCAACTGCGAGAGTCAAATCTGCCCTCCCTCTCCTTTTCCACGGCTGTATCGTATTAAAAAGGAGCTCTCATTGTTTATTTCTAAATATTTGTGAAGCAGACAGTGTATGGGTTAACCTAATTAACACATCCATACTGTATATTCGTGGACCAAACGGCACGGCGAATTTCTAATGCGATGGTTGAATGTGATAGTCATTTCTGTGTTAGAGGAGATTACAGCAACACTGGAGCAATTCCAGATTTTAGATGGTTTTAGATGTTGAATTTCCAGATGAGTATTTACCATCATAACTAATTTAAGACCATTATTAAATAGAAATTCTCAGCAGGGCTCTTTAATGATGGAACACGTTACTAATTACAGAGTTTACGCTCTGTTTTGGCTAAGCAGTCTAGAGGGATGGGATTGTGCTCTGCATGCAAAGCCAATATTACTAACGAGGAGGCATCATACTCCTAACATTTCAATCATATTATTAAAGAAACCCACTTCTTGCCTTATCTGCGCCAGAAGATAGCGAGAGCATTTTGTTTACCGGGCTCCCAAACTCTGGAAATAGCTGGAAGAGAGACCGGGATCCCTCCCTCCCCT
>NW_010116227.1:0-224 GCF_000699245.1 Pterocles gutturalis
GCCACCGTCAGAGTCAGAGTCAACCCAGGTTGCGACTGTCCTGCTGCCACCGTCCATGTGCTGCAGAACCACCACCTCCAGGGCCTTCTGTGTCCCTGGGCTCGCTGTTCTGCCCGGCAGGCGTTGGTCAGGGCCAAGCCTTGCAGTGCCGTCCTCGGCAGGGTGTGCTACCAGGCCCTGCACCCGCCACAGCTGCGGGACCTGCGCCGGGGTCGGCTCCCTGC
>NW_010116227.1:499-844 GCF_000699245.1 Pterocles gutturalis
CCTGGGCCGCCGGTTTGGGCGTCCCGGCCTAGCCTCGGGGACCTGATCTGTCTGTCGCCTCTGCCAGGCATGGGGACACTCCCTGTCTCTGCTCCACCACTGCCGTCTGATGCGGTGGCCCTGGGAGTGCTCCCGGCCAGCTCAGCCGCCAGTGCTGTGGGACCTGCGGCGGGGGATCGGCGCCTTCTCGTGTGCCGGTCCCTGGAGGGACCCCGGACTGCCCACGGGACGTCCCGTCAGTGCCTTGGAGCTCGGCCCTTATGGTGAGCAGTATCCCCATCCCTGCTGCGCTGCCGCCTCCTGCTTCTCGAGGAGTGGTAGCTCCGGGCGTGCCGGGGGCGTCTG
>NW_010116227.1:1020-1542 GCF_000699245.1 Pterocles gutturalis
CAGATTGTGGATGATGTGGTGAAGAGCACCAAGGCAGATGGGGCACACCGCTTTTATTTGGACCCACTTCTGTATGCAGGGAAAACAGAAACGGTGCCTGCACTGGCTCACATAGGCTTCGTCGCTGATGGTGTCCCGGCAGATCGCGCAGATTGGTTCTTCAGACACATCCTGCGCCACGGCCTGCGGCTCCTGGCTGGTGCCGGGAGCAGGGGAAGAGGTGCCCTGTTGTTCCTGGTCCTCCTCCGACGCCATCTCGTGCTGCAACCACAAGAGATAGGAAGCTCGTACCCTGCCCGGAAGTTCCTGCTGTGCCTGGGGGCTCTGCTTGTGCTGCCACCAATGCCGGGGACCGTCCCCAAGCAGAGTGACACAGGGGCAGGGCTGTGTGCTCCTGATCTTGGGGCAGGATGGGGACTGACCTCTCCGCCACGTGCAGGGGAACTGGGAAGGCAGGAAGGGGTTCCTGGCCTCTCCACAATGGCAGAACAAGGGTTGGGGCTTGGCGGGGTTGGGGTTCGC
>NW_010116228.1:0-256 GCF_000699245.1 Pterocles gutturalis
AAAAAAGGAAAAAAGAAGAAAAAATAATAAAAGGAAAAAAAGAAGGAAAAAGGAAAAGGAGAAAAAAGGAAAAAGGAAAAAAGGAGAAGGAAAAAGGAAAAAAGAAAAAAGAAAAAAAGGAGAAGAAAGAAGAAAAAAGGAGAAGAAAAAGGGGAAAAAGGCAAGAGAAGTCAGTGAGCATCCTTATTTGGGCCAAACTTGAAAGCTGTGCTGGCTGCGGTGTAAAGGTCTGCAGAGTGGGGCCCTCCCAGTGTCC
>NW_010116229.1:0-534 GCF_000699245.1 Pterocles gutturalis
CTTCAGAGCTGCTCTCAATCCATTATCCTGCCAACCAGTATCTGTGCTTGGGACAATCACCAATTACCTCCTTATTTTCCATCTTTTGATGGGCTAGCCCTTGGCTGGGGGCCAAACCACACACCCACTCATGCAATTTCCCCCCCTCCCTAAGGTTGGAGGACAGTCTTAAAGGGGTAAAAGGGAAAAAATGACTCATGGGTTAAGAACAATTTAATAATTAAACTACAATAAAATTGAAAATAATACTATATACAAACATACAAATGAGTTCTACACAGTGATACTGCCCCCCCCACCCGATGACCAAGGCTCAGCCTGTTCCCGGCTAACGATCCCGGAGCAGGGAGCGTCCCGAAACCGCACTCACAGAATGGAGATAACAGTCCGAGTGTCCCAGACTTAGCGCTGACTGGGGTGGGGGGCGGGCCGAAACTGCACTCACAGAACGGAGATAGCAGTCCAAGCGTCCCAGACCAAGAGCTGACCAGGGTGGGGGGTGGGGAGGCCTTCAGAGAGTGACCAGCTGGAGTG
>NW_010116230.1:0-7443 GCF_000699245.1 Pterocles gutturalis
TATTTTATTTTATTTTATTTTATTTTTAAATAATGTAAAGACTCAGGAGAGCGTTTAGATTTAGTTTTTCCCTCATTAACTCTTGAATGGTTACTCATGCAGAGTGATTAGTTACATGTTGTACCTGTCACAGCCTCTGCCCTTTGTTCAGTCTAGGTAAAATATAGTAGTACCTCATTTCAGTAATAGACCTGACCTAAAGTAAAATGTGCAAATTCTTACAGAAAGTGCAATAATTGCAATTGATTTACTCTTCTACAGGGAAATAAAGTCTGTCTCAAACAATAACATCAGCTTTTTCTTAATCGCATTACATTAATATCATATTAATCTGTATTCGTATCCATATGCAAAACTGTGAACCACATTTGGGCTGTAGGTTTTTTTTCCCCTACCCTAATGACACATGCAGCTCTCAAAATATGTTGCCAAGTCTGGGAAGATCCTTGTTGCCCATTCCATAGAGGAAAAACAAAAGGGAATTCAAAAAATAAAATAAAACACTGGCCTATAATCAAGAAAGCATCTCACCCACCACAGCTCCCAGCTCCCATGTTTATTTTTGTTGTTAATCCAGTGGCAGGGATGATGCCATATTAATGATGTGTGGCAGCTCTGGACTATTTCTTATTCCTGGCTCAGAGCATCTGCTTTCAACAAATGTCTTTTACACACAAATGTGACCTTTTGGCTACCTACACTTAAGTCCACCTGGCAGGATGGCATCATGCCTGCTCATGAATGTGGTCCAACTGCTCGGGCACAGAGAAAACCAGCCTCTGTGGCCCTGTAAACACCAGTTCGTTGCAGAATGCCTTCCTCTTCTCCCAGCACATGGCTCCTGGCTTCAGGGGGCAACCAGCCACTTGATTTCCCAGTGACACCTGTCCCAGACAGCTGGTCGGGGTGTCTGAGGGGACTTGGTGGCACATCCAAGTTGGCACTGAGCAAGGGAGATGCCCTGGCACAGCAACCCCCTGGCCGCAGGGTCTCTGCAAATGCCAGCTGCAGCGAGAGCTGGCTGCTTTGGGGAGGGAGGTTGTGACAAAGCTGAGACCCAACCTGTAAAACTAACAGTTTTCAACAGGGCAAAGTCACTAATAAAATCCTAGACACTTTTCTCCTTCCTGAGATCAACCTATGCAATGTGGAGCACTGCATGAGAAAGCTTTTACCTATATGGTTTCCTTTGAAATAGATATTTTTGGAGGAAGTTTCTTGATTTTTCTTTGGAGTGGATGAAATTTCACAGCATAGTATTTGGCATAGAGGCTTTTTCCTCCCCTATCTTTCTCTATGAGATGGCTTTTTTAAAGACAGGTTTTGTTTATCAGCTTTTAAGCAATTGGACACATTTGCTTACTTGGAATACAATATGCTGAGCTCTCCAAAGTGACTTTGTGTTTAAGTTTTTTTAGCAAAATTTATACCTGTTCTGTTTCAAACCGGAAAAGAAGTCAGACTGACAGAATTTCCCATGAAGTGGTAAGTCTCATTCCTCTTCTGCTTTGGCTGGGTTCAAAACATCACAGGGAGAATTTTCCAAGAGGGTTATTTATAACCTTTTGAATATGGAAACTTTTCAATGTTGTCAACCTGCAGTGTGTGGAAACAAACAGGGAAACAAAACTTTTCCATGGCTTTTGATAACTGAAACAACAGGTGCTAGACCCATGAATTATGAAAGGGAAATGGGGAATTAACCTGCTTTTCATCATGTAACACTCAAGGTGGTAGCCAGTGAAACCGCCCAACGAGCAGGGTTAGCACAGACACGAAAAAGCGCTCTTCACAGCCTGTACTAACTACACCGGGGAACTTTTTGATGCAGGATGTTGTGGAGGCCAAAAGTACAAATGGGTTCAAACTGGGATCAAGAAATTTGATGTAGGAGGTCTATCAGGGGCAATTATGATATTCCGGATGTTACCTCCAGCTCAGGAAGTCCCCGAGCTACAGACTGCTGGAAGAATTCCTGTATTTCCTCTGCTTCCTATAGTTTTTCCTTAATTGTCCACTACTGTTGGAGGTTAGAGGATCCTTGGTCTGACCTTGTCCTTGTGGCACTGGCTGCTCAAAGAACATGGACAGCAACCATGGCATGCAAGTGGAGAGTGTAACAAGAGACTCCAAATGGAACAAGACAAAACAACAAAAAATCATTTATTTGGATTGTATTTCTTTGAAAAGTACTGTATCTTATTTTTTCAAAATGTGTATTTATTTCAGACAACTTTGTTTTCCAGCTTCAATGGCATCTCAATAGCTGCAGGACACTGAGCAGGGTCTCATTGCAGAGACCTTGTTAGGAAAGTGAAAACTACACATCAACAGCAGACAGAGAAGAAGAAAAGAAAAGGAAGATGATGACTGTAAGATGGTGCGAACAGAGAGGGCTTCATTTGGCAGCTATTTAATGCTAATCTTAATATTGTATTTGGCATGCTGTTACCATAGTGATTGGCAGCTGATTGACAGGATTACGTAATGGAGCTGTCTCTGTAGAGCAAGAGCCGCATTTACAGGGGGAAAACATCACTTTGTTACTGGCGACGGGACCAACACGCAGTATACTCGGATCAAAGGAGGGTTTTGAACAGAATCTTCTGTTTAAGCAACCAAAATTAACAATTCCTTCCCAGTGAAATACGAGTGAAAGACAAATAGCCATCAGGACTTCAAGGCTGTCTAGACATCTCATCATCCTCACAACCATCTGACAGACCTTGTGGCAGCTGCCAGGCTGGCAGCACAGAGCACCTATTGAACCAGGGAGGTGGCACGCCAGCGTCAGTGATCTCCTGTTTAAATGCAGGCCTAAAAATATTGCTTTCAGACATGTCTCAGAAGAAAAAGTCATAAATAAGGATAGTGGTAATAAAATACAATACAATAGCATTGTGGTTTATCTGTTGCATTGCTAATATTGCTACTGAATATATAGTTCACTGATTCTCAGTTCATTACACCTCATTAACAAATCAGTAAAACCACTTCAATCCTGATTTGGTTTAAACTACATGAACTGAGCAGGTTTTCCATGGGACAGGGGCTTGAGTTACTAATGAACATCCTCTAAACTGTGACTGAACAGTTTGGAAACATGAATGCTTATCTAGCTGCACCTACCACTTTATTTGCCTCTTCTGCAGCTAATATCAGAGAAGTCTTCACTTGCACTGCATTTTAAATGAAGTTACATGAAGTGAAAATATTTTGCTGGCAGTTTGCTCCTCTTAGTAATCTGGGATAGGATAGAAGGATGAAAAGACCAGATTTTTTTGTTTGGGTTTTTTTTTTTGGGGGGGGCGTGGGTTTGGGGGTTTATTTTTTTGTTTGTTTGCATTTCAGTGTACTTTTATTTCTTGTAAGTTTTTTAGGGCTTTTCAGTCTGTTTGGTTTGGGGGTTTGTTTGTTTGTTTGTTTAAGGTTTTGGAGTGTTTTTTTACAGCTACAGGCTTCTCTGGATGCAGCTACACCTCTCACACAGGGCAGTGGGAGGGCTGGGAGAAGCTCATGCCTTTTCCAAGCAGGCTGGAGGACAGGGGCAGTTTGTGGGGCTGGAATATGGTTGCCCCAAAGAAACACTGAACATGGTGGGGCAGTGAGGGGGATTTTATTTCCCTAGCTGGGGAATTAAGTTTCTGTAACCTCTGATTCAGTTTTATACTATCAGCTGAAGATGATAAATCTAACCATTTTCATATGACTTTAAAACATCCCAGAAACAAAATATAGTTTTTACATTCCGCTTTATTAAGCACTGTTTCTCTCTTTCAGCAAAAAAAAGGAAAAAAGCCCATTAAAGCCAAGGCAAAGATCCCCACTGACTTCAATAAGAGCTGGATCTGGCCCTTTACAGATCAGCTTTATAGGCTTCTGTGTTCAGAGACCTGTTGTTAGAGAGCAGCAGTTCTCCCGGACCACGTGCCAGAGAGCATTTCTTTATAGAGATGCTTTCCTTTGGACTTCCAGCAATGACGGCAACACCTATGTGCACCCACACGCGCACACACAAAAGCCACGTAGAAGTCATCCATCTTAGAAAACGTGTTATGCCTTCTAAGCATTTCTAAGTCAAAGACTGATAAATAAAACATGAGTTCAGTGTTAAAAGGAAAAAAAAAAAGAGCCCTTTTAACAGATTAAAGTGCTCACAGTGCCTGACACTGTGAAATAAGAGTGTTGAGCAGCAGGGCAGTTAAGAAAAAGGACTGGTTTTGCTGACGGGTACAAGCTGTCGTGTGTCTTGTAGCAGCCATTGGCAGAAAAAAAACCCAAAAGCTACTTTCCTAGCAAAGCCCTCCCAGAAGGTAACAAATTGTAGCCATCTATAAGTTCTGCCTGTTCTCCAGCTGAATGTTGCCAGACAACGCTTCTCTCTCTGAAGGAAGGGGTAGAAAATGTTTTTTAAGCCCACCAAAATAAACAAGCAAACAAAATCAGCATTCTTTTACTTGTTATAATGGTTTATTCCAGCAGACTGGAAGCCCTGGTGGTTTATGCAGCTTTTTTTTTTTTTTCCTTCAGTGTCCTGATTCTTCTTAAAACCCAGTGCACTGGGTGGGGTCCTTAACTATATTTCCAGTTGTTCCCCAGCAGTTGCAAAAGAAGGTGTGGTAAAGCCCTATGCACTTTTTCATTCCTCCAGGACCACGAATGGAGAGGCCACAACATCTAAATGCTGTGTTTGTACGGATGGGAACATTTTTCTGTATGAAATGTCATTAAGTAATTAACTCTTATTTGGTTGATCAGAAAAGCTGATCATTAAGACTAATTTTTCTCTCACTCTTCCCTTCTGAGCCTGTGGTACCTTGATGGAGGGGGAGTCTTACAGCAGAGGTCACTGAAAATCCTTCTGAATATTTTATCAGTTCTGCTTCTTACGGCTTAGTCTACAAAGACAAACCCTTACGTGTGAAGGGCAGGGAGCTGGGAGCAAGGGGAGGAGGGATAAACCTGTGTCAGCCCTTGCTTTGCTTTCTGACCAGAACACAGAGCACGTTAGCTGTGGAAGCGGCAAACAAAGAATTTGTGCATCATTGGGATCACACTTGACATGGGGACTTTTTCTTATTAGCAAAAAAGAGTCCCAGTCAATGTGAATGAAAGCCAGGTGATTTTGCTGTTAGGCTGGTGAGGAGCAGTTTTACAATGCCAGCTGGCATCCCATAAGCTTTTAGGACTAACTTGCCTACTGCTCTCGTGGATTTGAAACACTGAAAATGGCAAGCCTAGGTTAGAGCACAGTCAGGTAAATCCGCGATGCTCTTTCCCCAGTGCATCATGGCCATGTAGTGCCCACTGCGGAAAAGCCGTGTTGCTGCCTCTGCCATTTGAGAACCATTTCCATACAGCTGTAAACTCATCTCCAGAATGCCTTGGACAGCAAGACATGTAACCAAAGGCAGGTGGAGGGAACCTATAAAATTAAATTGTATTATTTATGGGAGAGAGCTACTTTCTGTCTCGCCCTAGGATGTCATTATGCGCCTCTATTGTATGCTGGTAATAGTAATCTGTAATCTGATAATTACTTTAATATATTTCAAAAATTGTGATAATTTAACACCTTTATGAAACAAACCCATTTTTTTGACACACCAACACCCCTGACAGACCATGGTGTTCATGCAGGGACTGAATGGGACCGGAACCTGGCAAACCACGCTTGGTACCCCCTCAGCAAGGCAGGCTTGGTTCTGTCAGCAAAGGGAATCACTGACTTCCCTGGCATGCTGCTTAAATCGGGTTTGGGGCCATACTGGCACAGCGGTTGCAATTGAAGCTTGATTGGAGCAAAAGGGAGGTGAACACCGCACAACATAACCACATGGGACTGCCACAGATATTGTCACAGCTGGAGAGAAGGAGGGAGTTTTGTGTCTGGCAGGCTAGCTCGCCCTGTGTTCTGTGCTTAATGTTATGCCCCAAGTGAGTTTCCGATTTGTCTTCCATTTATTTCACAGTAACCATCCTTCCAGCCTTAGCAGGTCAGAGGTTCTTGTAGCATTTCCCTGTATTTCAAAGCTGATGGGACGAAGTAATGGGAAAAAATACTTCTGTTCACAGGAAGCCATTCTGAGCTTATTCTTAAAATATGTTTCTTGTTCAAAATCCTGGGAGAAGCTTCCACCTTGATCAGAAAGACTTGGATTTTCCATGGTACTCTTTCACTCAACATCATCTCCATTACACTCATAAGGCAGTGGGTTTGGTGAAACACTTTAGCCATTACAGACCTGTCTACAGCTCACATGCAGCCTGAAACTTTTTCACTTTTTATTTTTATTTCATTTGTTTACTTATTTGTAGTAGAATTGACAGCCTATGGACTGATAGCTCAGGTTTGCCCACTCGGTACCTGCTGCAGGGTGCAGAGCATTTGCTGTGTTTCTTTGCCCACATGCTTCCACCCTGACACACAGCGAGGACCTCGCAGCCCCTGCTGACACTGACAATTAACACCAATTACACTGGCAGTTTTGTAGGGTAAATACTTACCCACTGGGAGCCTGAAAGAGACCAACTCACTCCACATAGATTACCTGATAGTCATTAGATAATAATGATTTACTGACCACAGCTGGGCTCAGTCAGACAACCACGATTTCATCAGTCTTCCCTGAAACCTTCAGCCTACCAAACCTGGGACTTTTGAAGGAGTAAATGCCACCCACCATTGAGATTATTCCCTCCTTGTTTTAAAATATGCTGGGTGGTTTGGTTTCTAATCCCTTTGCCCATCCATGGGAGATGTCAGATCCATAGCCTACGGAAATGACTCTCCCTCCACTGCATCTCCTAATCCTCTCCAGTTCCCTACAGTCAGACCAGCAGTAGTGTAGGAGATGTATGTCATTAAATAAAAGCAGCAGTGAAGGAACCGAGCCTCCATGCTCTAACTGTAGCACAGGCACAAATTTAGCCAGTGAAAACCGGGTGAGCAGAATCCAAGTCCCTCAGCAACGAGCCCTGATTGCAGGCACATGCACAGCACCTGTGCAGCAGGGCACTGTCAGTGCTATAGGATGGTAGGTGCTAGTACCAATTAAAAAAAAACAAAAAAAAGTGCTGTTCCTAAGTTGTGATGAAAACATTATGAGGGCTTGCCTGACTGTCAAAGGAGTAGCAGCTTAAGGTGTGTGCCTGCCTTTCTGTAAATCTCATCTCTCCAGGAGGAAAGGAGAGTCTTTTTGAAGGAGTTCGGTGGAGGGCAATAGAAATACCACCCCAAGCAGAAAATTCCTTCTGAGAAGAAGAAAGCACCAAAATGCCTCCTCCTTCTAGTTCTGAAAAAAGGGAGTCTTCTTTTTACTAAGTAACTAACTTATTAAACTTCTCTCAGTGTACAGATAGCGTGAAAACACTAAGACCATTCCTGGCTATGCTGACAAGTCTCCTTTCCCTGTCATACCACGATTTCTTTACATTTGCCTC
>NW_010116230.1:7474-22981 GCF_000699245.1 Pterocles gutturalis
AACTTCTGTCAAGCTTGTGTGCCTGTCAGAGGTCTGGAAAGTTGTTGTGAGGTGCCAGACATACCCCCACCAGGTGCAGCTGGATGGATCCCAGACCACCTCCTTACACCCTCTCGTGCTTTCACTTGTCAGGCGATGGTGCTTTTACTACTTCTTTCCCCGAAGCAATTGTTGATGCTTTTGGAGTTGATCTCCAAACAGATGGAGTTTCAGGAGGGTAATAAAGAGAAGGGGGCCCTGTGGAGAGTGAGTGGGGAAACTGCTCCAGAAGAAATGAGACAGAGGTGAGGGGCTGGTGTGGGGGGAAGGAGAAAAGGCAGTATGGGGGAAAGCAGAGACACTGCAAAGGACTCAGACCTTGGAAACCCAGGGGATAACATCAGTGAAGACAGGTTTAGACTTTGACTCTATTATGGCTGACTCTGTGTCACAAGACATCTTAGGTTTCTCCTCCACCTGAGGAGAGTAATTTCTCCTTCAGACCAGTTCCTTCTACTCAGAAAATACTGAGATTTCATAAAAGAACAAACTGAAATGCATCTCCTACCCTCCAACACACTGCCTGAGTTTACAGAGAAAAATCCTAAGAGAGATCCTTTTGATTTCTCAAAAGCAATTTGTTTTTTGATGCTGTTTATATAATTTGTTGGAAATTTTAAGCCTAAGAGAGGAATGTTTGCTCTGCTGCTGAGCCTGTGCATAGCAGAGCATTACAGAGCCCTGCAAAACAGACAATCTCCATTCTCTCATCTTGGGTCTGTTCCTGAAGTCTGCAGGTTTCTTTCTGAAGTTTGCCTTGTAGCTGCCATCATAGCACAGGCAGAAGAGGCAGATGTGGTAGGAAAAAAAGGTGAGAAGTAGGATGGCAACGAGAAAGAAACCCACCTCTGCTAAAGCCAGCCAAAACAGCATATTCATTCTTCTTTGCATTTCTGTATCTTCCATAACCATTTTCTCTGCATGTCTGCCCTTCCATTCCCTCTTGTTACCAATAAATGCTGTTGTCTGTGCCATGCTATTAACTTTTTTAATATCCCATTTTAAAAATTAATGTATTCTTAATAAAATCTCCCAATCGCTCATGCAGAGAAAATTACCAGTTAAGATGTACAGCACATACTGATGCAAAAAGTAACTTTCTGACATATTCCAGCCTCCACTACTGGGCAGCAATTTCTGTTTTAAAAATAATGTTTCCTTTGTCAGCTACATTCTCACTTATTGATGTTGAGACGATTTATAGCAGAAGTATATACAGTGGTGACATTGTTATGCTTAACTGCCTATCTTAGGCCTAAGCCAGAGAGCTTTACATATTATTATGGTAACAACGTTTTTTGACTTGCTCTTCCTTGGGTTTACTCTTGTTTTGGGGTGACCTCCTTTACCTCCTCTTGCTCTGTAATGCACATTTGTTTTTAGAGCTAATCACTTAAGTCACTGTATAATTTCTGCTGAATAGGAATACTGGAAGTTCAGCAATCTGAAAAGATTTGTACCTAAAACATTGAAAAATGTCTACTCTAATTTGAGGCTTACCTGTGCTAGTGGTACTAGCTGAAATCAAAGGCCCCTTTGTGCTTAGGCACTGTTCAGCCATAGCAGGATTCAGTCCCTAAACTGAATACTTTACAGGTTAATAAGGCAAGACAGACCAAACAGGTGAAGTGTGGAGGAGAAGCAACTTTCCTGAGACCATACATAAAGCAGGTTACTGCCAGAGCCAGGGGCAGAATCCACACCCCTTCAACACCACTCTAGTACTTTCCCCTTTCCCATAATCACTCACATTCTGGGCGAAAAAAAAACCTTGATTTAAATTGTGTTGGGATTTTTTTTCTGCCAGTACAGTCAGAATAATAAAAAGTTAGCAAATTCCACTTAAACATAAAAACTCAGCATCCCAAACCAGCAGACAACAGCAACAGACACTTCAATACAGGAACTCCTTTTAGAGTGCTTGGGATACTTTGAGCAAATATGTTTTACTTACAGATCCTTTGTACTTTTAAGAATAATTTTAAGCTGGCTGCATATAATTCCCACTGTTTCCTCAAAGGACAGAGCACTGACACTATTTTTTCTTCTCTCTCTCCAAATCCTCATCCCCTTTCCACATCCACTTATTTATTGAGCAGGCAAATGACTGCATTTTTGCTAATTGACCATCTGACACACCCCTGACTTGCAAATTGTCTGCCACCTCTTGGCATGGACAAATAAAGTACTGGGTGGTTAGTGCCTTTGCTTCCATGTAGCACTAATCTGAGTTGCTGATCTCTGTCTGAGAGACAACTTTCACAACCCTTTTAGGATGTTCTGTCTATCTGACAAATTTACTTGAATGTGGCCAGATGTTACCTGGGAAAGGACTGTCAAGACACAGTGGCTATACAGATGTATTTTCTATAAAAAACAGGCAAAAAAAAAAATGCCTGGTGGCAAGTTTAAAATGCATTTTGTGGAAAGGTGAGGGTCTGCCCCACTTGAGGCAATGGAACAAGAGTCATTGCCAATCCAAAAGCCATATTATGTTGTTTATTACAGGACTGAAGCTTAGGCAAGTGAGCACTGCTGAGAGGCTTTATAGGTAAAAGGGAACCCTGTTGGATATGGCTAGAAAGTGATCTAAGAAAACCAACACTCATACAGATCATAAAACCATCATGTAAGAGAAAACAGGCAACATCAGTTTAGGTTTGATTTGATATCTCATTCCTTGTGTGTTGGCTTCTTACAAATACATTTGATTGTCTTTGTTCATAGAAAAATTGTTTCAGGCCTGTCAATGACATTTGTTTCATGATGTAATTAAAAAAAAAGAAAAATATTTGTGGCAGTGATAGTAGACTCTGTGCTGGAATTAATCCCAGCCAATTTCTCTGAAACAAGCAAGAGCAGAGAAACACCCATGCTATTTCTTAGCATTGCTCCTTAGTCTGCTATTGCCATGCCAGGAGAGAGGGAGGGAAGGTATTCACACTGTCACCTTGAGTCTGAAATAGGAGGCTAGACACCCTAAATTCCCTTACGTAGTCAGTTGAAAAAGATTCCTTCAAAGGCAAGTTCAGAGCACCCCAGGGTATGGACCTTGATGCTGCAGCAGCAGCATGTGCCCCCTCCTCCCTATTCCAGCCAGACACTGCCTCGTGTCAGCACCGGTGTTCAGCATCTCACCTTCTGAGCTACTTCAGTTGAGAGACAACTAAGCCACAAACAGGAAGGATGAGCTGTTTTCTGAGTTAATTTGCTTCCAGAAGGGGAAAGCAAGGGGCAGTGGCTGGGGCGAGCCAGCCCTCCTGAGTCACACCGAGCTCTTGCGTAGCCTGTGGGTCTGCAACTTACCCAAGGAGATCAAGACCAGCTTTTAACTCTGGCAACTCAGTTCATAACCTAGAATTAAGCACTTTGAATATGTTCCACTGCACCAATAAGATGGTCGTTAATGCCCTGATAGATCCTAAAGATACCTCTCAGTTGACCCTTTCTATATAAACTTGTCTTGTCCACAACAATCCCTGTTCCTCGCTTTCCTGGCAAATGACCTGCAAGAGGGTCTTTAACTCTTCAGACAGTTCACTCTTCCTAGCCTCTGTGTATTTTAAAATACTTTCTTCTTTGAGCTTGTTCTTTGCATTCAATTATATTTTAAGCAGCACTAGGTGTAGGGTTGATGCCAGTTCCCCTTCCATCTATTCATCAGTGGTTTTGTCTTCCCCCAAAGAGAGAATCAGTGCTGCAGAGAACTTATGGGCCCACCTGGAGGTACAGAAAAAATCACCACAAAGCCTGGCAGTTGTGTGGTGGCAGTGTGTTCACAGTTAAAATTCAGCGTGATTAAGGACTCTACCTCTACCTTCAAGTGAGATTGGCACGAAGAATCATCTCCTCTTCTCTACCTCTTCAGGTATGTCCATCTTTGCAGCTTGTGTGTCACTGAGTAGATTTTCTGCTGGTGTGAGCAAAGGCAATAGTGAGAGTCTTGCTCGCCCTACTCTCTTCTGATGATGTGTTATTCCTCTGGGGTTTGGTCTTCTGTTCATTAGAGGGCACTAGGGACTGTGTTGTGGTTTGTGCAGGCAGAATTTTCAGAGAACTAAGCAATCTGCTCTGTGCTCGCAGAGACCTGGCCTCAAGGACCCTACCAATCCATTCCTTTTTTATTTTCATGCGCTCCCAAGAACTGCTAGGAGATGTGTTATGCATGATGAGTGCCATGTTCTCACACCACTTATCCGAGCTCTCAGTCACTTGCTTAATATCAGCCTGGTGCTCATTACACTTGTACATTAGTGAAAATACAGACTAACTCATCAATGTCAGGAGTGGTTCTGGATCTCAGGTGTGTATGAAATTGAAAAGTAGCCTATTCTGTTTAAATGGTGGGATTTTTTTACCTTGTATATGTGTGTATTCACAGCCTCTTGCAGTCATTTTAGAGACTGTTTGGTGTTTTGAGATGTGCCTAAATTTTGACAGGTATAATATGCAGGTTACCCTGGCCCCCTTAGAGTTGCAACAAGGGCCAGGCAGGATAGCAGGACAGCCTAGAGTGGCACTAGATGCCTATGTTGAGCTCCATGAGTCATTCCCAAATATCTTTCCGTTAGCTTCAAGGGACTTGAGAAGAGGCCCAAAATCTCTGAAGAGGTACGGCATCACCTCCCACAAATGGCTGAGCAAAAACCAGTGGTGCTACTAAACTGAAGTCAGTTCTGGATAACCTACACCACCATGGACTTTCCATACGTTGAAGAGATTTTTCACTGTAAATAATAAAACAGAGAGATCCTCTGCCTGCCACTGAAGGGTACCTGTATTTACATCACTCACGGGCATGACCAGCTTAGGGTTGAGAGCAGTGCAGGTGATTTTGCTCAGCTGCGGTAACTGGCTGACACAGTTATACCATTTCCAGAACTGCTTTTGCACAATTTTCTTCAGCTCTTCCAGTCGGAAGGCCAGCTTTTCCCAAGGCACAGCCCTGACCTGCACTGTGTTTGCAGGTACAGGCTCTCTGAAGTGACAGTCCCCCTAGTCCTCCACAGTGCCTGTCCACAAGGCGTACGTCTGTGCTCAGCCCTGAAGTTGATATAACATGTTGTAAGATGCTTGGAAAGACAGAATTTCTTCTCTTAGAGCAGCTTACTTTTATTTGTCAATACACTCGTACTTGCAGAATAAAGGTATTTTATGTACCAAGAGAAGGTTAGTTCCCCCTCCTCTTTTCGTTTAAGGGCTGATTCATACGCAAGCTAATTTGTTCTGGCTATTATCACAATTTATTTCCGTTGCTACAGGGCAGCCAATAACTTTAATAAAGGAGGTTCCAGTTACCCAATCTTCCCAGTTAATAAACTGTATTGAAATACTCAGAAAGAATTGTCTCCCACATGCTACAAATACAGAAAATTGCCATGCTGTAGTGTTATCACTACCACACAGCTACAATTAAATGTGTGTTATGCATGGAGCTGCACACAACATTACCAGTAATGTCAAATGCAATTAAAAAGGAACTATTGTGTGGCTCCATCTGAAAAATCAGCCTGCTTGTATGTACTTTACGCGGGATTACTCACTGGATAGGGCAATATTGAACCACTTGGCGCTTGGGATTCACAGCAGAGAGCTGAGTAAACAACGGAGCACAGCCTGCCGGAGAGATGGTTAATAGTGAGGAGCTGAGGCCTTCCACCCTGGGTGAAAGCATGGGATATTTATTTCCTGCATCACTGGAATGCTATTTGTTCATTAATGTTGACCTTATTGGATATAGGCACCATTCAGAGTGTTGCAGGTTTTGTTCAGCCATGTGCACTATCCTTCTCCTATAGAAGTGACAGTTTATACAAGTCCACTGCTCTGTTTAACAGATCATCTCTCCATCATGTTATGCTCTAGTTCTTCTCCCTTTATCTTTAAATCTTTAAGTCTCAACCTTCTTTTTATGCCCCTGTCAGCCCAAAGACACCTCCAATACAGGAAATTGTTACAGTTAAACTGTTGGTATCTTCCTGTAACTCATCTTTTGGAAATAAAATCCTCTCTTGACACCTATCGCCATATTAAATAAATATGAGCTCAGTATTTTGATTACTTTTATTTGGTGGTTCCTTTTGCTTACAGTGCAAAAATTCAGTATCCTTGGACCAAATTCAGTGGTGACTGAAAGCTGAAAAAAGTCCTGTTAAGTTTCTGTAAGTTGCATGAACCATCCTTATTCCAATGGGTAGAGACTTACCAAGTCAGGACAATTAGGGAGGGAGCCTCTGAATCACAGACATCTTAAAAGGCAGCAGAAAACAGGATAATTTTTGGTATTGGATTGAGAATTTTATGCATCTAATTCACTATCCACCTGGTAGAGGGTACTAGTGGGACAAAATATTTATCTGCTTTGAAGTTAACAGAATTAGCAGAGGAACACTGGTTGAGAGGAGACCTCCTGGGTCTCCGAGTGCTATTCACACAACTGCAGGTTATCACACCCCAGCGTGATACTGACCTAATTGCAGCAACTTGTGTGAGTGCTTCCCCCTGCAAAACAAAGTGACCCCAGGCACAGATGTTACCATGTTTCTTTATTACTCCAGAATGCTGTTTTTTCCCTATTTTTCAACAATTTGATTTAAGGTCTCAAACACTATGCTTCCTAAAAGAAATTAAAAGCTCAGTATGAACTTACTACTACCTTAAAATGCTGCATTGCATGTTGGTCCTGGTGCTGGGCTTTGCCAAAGAGGAGCATAAAAAGCAACATTTCTAAGACAATGTCCTTGGATAGAACAAATCTGCCCAGCTCTAGCCCAGCTCCATCCAGACCACTGGAGCTCCAGCACCTTACCCCCATCAGTGTCAAGCTCATATTTTTATTCTTTCATTACAAAGTTCAGAACAATTGAAATGGTGGTCTAAACATCAAAATAACAGCTCTTCTGTGACTTTATCAAAAATTAATTCATTTAAGAACAGCCTGTTTGAACATTGTCTCTCTCAGCATGGCTGAGGACTATGGTTCCCGTGCCCATAGTCTTCCTGGGGAGTGTTCCTTGAGCCAGAGCAGCCCTTGCTGGATGTGGGTTTGGTACCTAATCGTGAATCAGCTTGTGCAGGAGCTGTTGACTGAAATTTAGACTGAGAGCCCATCATCCCATCCCCGGGACAGTGTACTCGTTACATAGCTGTTTCAGCCTCTGGTAAGTAATGCCACCTGTAAAGGGGATGAGCTCCAGGTGGGGAAAGGCAGAATGGGGAGGGACACGGAGAGCTGCCAGTTCCAAAGCACATGCTGACATTGCTTAAAATGTCATGCTACTGTGGAGTTACAGTCATATCGAAAGCACTGCATGCCCTAATATTGGGTGGGAACAATTACACCGTGCATAATTTCTGCCTTCCTTTCCCTGCCTTTCTCCTTGGCCCAAGTTTCGTATGCACGTGTTATCCTGTGGGTGAAAGCTAATATAAAATGAATTAAAGAAAATTGCACAATTCGCTAACATCCACATCACACAGATTGATTTGCATTTACTTGTAACTGAAAACATATGGCTGGTCACAGTTTAAGAAAAATAAAAAGGATTACAGCAACCCCAGACCATGACTGAAAGGAGTTATTCAGCCCCTACATTGTATCATTTAGCTTCACAGTGGAGCAGATACCTAATCTAACATACAACAGGCCATCTATAATCAAAGAGTTTGCTGCTCCCCAGCCATCCTGGAATGATCACTTAAGCATTTGGTGTGATAGATATCCAGGGCTCATTTGGCGAGGGGAAAGTAGAACCAAAGGGAAAACCCAGGTAGGAAAATCTTTAGGACACTGATTGAAATTGCAGGTGACAAGGGGATTGATGGCAACGGCAATTAGGTGGCCCCTGGGAAGTAGATAACTGTTAGAGATACAAAAGCTTGGTTCTACGTGGGACGCCACAGGCATCGCTTGGTCGAGAGAGTGACCCGCTCCCTTCTCCAAGATGGCAGAGTGATTTCCAGCAGGGCTGCTGCTCTGTGCCTCATTGTAATTCAGGAAAATCCAGTGCTGAATATTTTCACTGTTCTCATACCCCGATGAGATTGTTCTACCACGATGCAGTCAGTACAGTGCCTGAGAAAATTACTTTGTGAAACGCTGGGATTCAAACCATTACCTTAAGTAGAATCCTTAGGCAGAATTTAAAGCGCAATGTGATGCAGGTGCTTGTGTCCTTCCCTTTCATTTTCTTTTGTGCTTGGTTTTGTTTTATTTTCTTTTATTTCTTTTTAGAAATTCATTCAGAGTGTGGATTGTTTGTTTTTCATAGTTCTGCGCTCATCAAATTGATGGATAACTCTAAGTAATGAATCCCATGACTGCACTATTGAAATTATCTCAACCACCAAAATGTCTGTTTAATCTACATCAGAGTGCCTGTGCTCCTTTTGTGTCCAGATAAATCAGCTAAGCATAACAAAGTACCTCCAACATTCATTTCCAAAGATCTGAAAAGCGGTTGGCTCTTCGTGTAGATCTATGGCTGGCAGCTGTCTGGCAGTTTACGACAAGAAAAAAGAAAAAAAAAAAAAAGGAGGGCAGGGGAGGAAACTTCCCTCTCTAAAAAGAAATTCTGAGTTTTGTTTTAATTTCTTTTGCCAGTCAATCAATATTTTCACTGAAGGAAATAAAGATGCTTTTATAGAAAAAAAAAAATTGTTTTCTTCTCTAACTGTCCTTTATTTTTGAGTGGATGGTTTCTATCAGAGGCAGCCAAAACCCCGCGGATGTGGGCAAAATTCCAGTCTCACTGAAGTAAGACCCAAACAGAAGAAACGCTGCGAAAGCAAACAGCAGTCCTGGTGCCTACATACATGCTTGCCCAAGGTCATGCTCCCATCCAGGAGCAGCCAGATTCTGGAGTCAAATTTGCAGCTGTGGCTGCCAGGAGAGGACAGCCCAGCCTCCCACGGAACATCCCCTCCATGATGCTGAGATGAAGCATGGGGCAACTTCTCCATCCCCTGTGGTGGGCTTTGGGGTTCAGGCTCACCCAAAGCCATGCCATCAGACCTGGCCCCTGGGCTCCATTGCGGGAGAGAGGTTGGGCAGGAGGACCCAAACACCAGCTAGGCAGGGGCTCCCCATGTTCTGCAGACACAACAGGACCATTGTGTGGTTCTCACACCCATCCTCTGCCCCCAGCTGCCTCCTTGCAAGGTGGCCAGCATGTCAGCTGTACATAAATTAGGCAGAAGTTTGTAACATAAAACAAACAACTTTTTAATCCTGTCAGGGGGCTGAATGGAACTAACAGACAACGTTAAACTGGTTTACACCAGAGTTAAGTTGTCTGTGTCTATGTTCCTGGATTCTAGTACTAATCTTAAAGAGGAAAAAGAAAAAAATACAAACAATGTTCTTTCTGCCTTTCATTCCTTAAGACAATGGAATAACATGTAATTGTCATTCATTAAACACATCTCTCTGTGCAGGATATAAAGAAACCATAAAAACTGACATCCTCAGATGAAGAGATTCATTAATCACAAACACAATGAATAATTATTTTTAAAGCAGGAAGCACAAAAGGCCTCAGAACATGGAGAGTACATGGTGGGACATAGCAGCTGGGAGCATTGAAGCCCTACCAGTGTTGCCTGCCCCACTCAGAACAATCTTTCCTGGAGTACTGGAGTATCCTGTTGGGTTTTCTGTTTGTTTCAATATAATGTTTGTTTGTTTGCCACTTAGAGCAGTCCAAATGGCTGTATTACCCAGTAGGATGCTAATAAAATTTAATAGCAAACCTTAAAAATCTTTATTTAATTGTATCATAGAAATATTTGGTTAAAGAAAAAAACATTCCCCCCAGAGCCGTCTGGTTTCTGTTTGAAGTGCTTTTGGATTGGACTCAAGGCATTTGGGAGCTAGCCAGTGGGGGGGTGTAAACAAGGGAGGCGTGGAGTTTTTATTCTCAGAGAATGTATGGCAGATTCAGGGTGCAGCAGTGCCAGGATGTTTGTGCTTTAAATTCAAATCAGACACACAAAAAAAACCAAACAAAAAGCCATTACTTTTACTTGAGAAAGAAATGTGCTGGGATCACCTTACTGTAGAATTTAGATAAGAAATTATTTATTAATTTCTGTGGTTCATCTGCCTGCCAGAACAAGGTTGATCCCTATACATCTTCAGTACTCTAGTCTCTGGACTAATCTGAATAATTCCCAATTCCACCATTTTTAATGGAATATTATTTATTATCTTTTAAGTATCTGATAATCAGGAGGATTTGATTATATACAGCAAAAATAACTCTAATTTTGTACTACTGCTTTTATAAGTTAGATATAATTCAAACAAATATTTGCTAAAGCAAGGAGATGTGCCATACTGTCAAGATTTAGGCCTGGAAGTTCCTGTTTGAGATTGTGTAGTTTGTTTCACTACTCCCAAAGCAGGATTAACTTACTTCTGTTTTTTTACCTTGTTCTTGAAAATCTCAAATGATGGAAATTTCACCACCTTTCATGGGAATCTTTTCTGTTGCCCAGCTATTTATCACTGATAGCTTTTTCCTGATGTTTACCCTACATCTCCTTTCCTGCAAGTTAGGCAATAACTCATTAATCTTTGTCCAAGCCATAGAGGACGAAGAGAACAATTCCTTCTCTCTTTGCAGCAACTTTTCACATCCTTGGTGTCTGTTATCGTCTTTTTTCTAGTTGAAGCTACCCAGTTCTTTGAAAAGGGACTCATTTTCTAAACTCTTGAACATTTTTCTTGCTCTCCATTTGATACCATTTAATTGTCCCACCCCCTTTTTAAAGTACAGTGCCAAGGGTATGAGGTGAGAAGCACTGTCTTTGCGTAGCTGCATGGAAGGATTACTTCATGTGACTTTTATGTGCAACTCTCCTGTTTACACAGCCCATGATAATATTTATTTTTCGCAGTCGTGTGACAATGTTGACTCAAGTTCAGCCTGTGAACCTCGGTAACCTCCAGATCCTGTTTCACGGGGCTGATGCCCAGCAGACATTTTGCATCCGGTGTTTGTGCAGTTCATTATGTCCACTTAGAAGCATTGGCTTTTCTCTGTTTTCATTGAACTACATCCAGTTTTTCTCAGCTCATTTCACCCATTTGTCAGGCAGATTTTAAATTTTAATCCTGTCCCTCAAAATGATTGCAGTTCCTCTGTGTTTGATATTTGCCCCTTAAAGACCTGCCACCATGCCTCAAATTAGGGGGCAATCTTTGTAACCCATAAGCCATTTAACAAAGTATTTGTCCAAGACCTGTAAGACACCTGGCACATTCTCTGGAAAGCTGAGAGGAAGGTCAGCTTCAATCGTGGCACCCACAGGTTCTCAAGAAGCCCGGTATCTCATTATCAAGATGGAAGTGGCAGCATGGCTCAAGCCCATGGCTGTCAACATTCCCTCCTGAATTCAGGAATTTGTGTTACCCAGGAGCCACCATATCATCACAGCCCTGCTGCTGGTCACCCCACAAAGACCCAGAGTGGGAGCTACGAGTTGTGCTCGTGAAACTATTTTTAGCACAAGAACCATGTAGCAACTGCCATGCATATATGTGAATATGTTCGGCATGATCATGGACTTGAACATGTTGTTAAAATCAATTATGCCTCTATATGTTACATATTATACATTTCTATTTGCTATATATGTATATATTTTATGTATTAGGAAGAAAGATTTTTAAAAGGCCTGCTCATTTGACTTAAAGACCATTGATACTATGCTATGTATAACTGCTGTAAGGGAATTTATGGTATAAAGAACTCTTTTCTAACTCCAGTCAAGTGCATATTGCATCTCCCTCTAGTGGCTTAAGCTACATGTCCATCCTCCAATGATAAAGTCTATGTATTGGTACTAACTCTGCCTTCTTGTCATGGACAGTAAGGTAGCTCACTTATATGGAAGAGAGCTCATTTATGAGCATATGTTTCTTTTGAGCTACCATCTATATCTTTAGTTCCTGACAATGCTTGAAGTCTGCCTGAATTCTCTACTGCAGCACAACCGATCTCTGGATTTGCATACAGAAAATCATCATATACATGAGGAGGAAAATGTGGATTTCCACTCTAAAATCAATTTTATGGTAAGCTAGCAGAAACAATGAGACAGAGGCCTGAATTCAAGTCTGCCAGACAGCTTCATTAAGTATACTTGTCTTTTTCTTTAATAGCCTGGAAACAGCTCAGAGACCAAAATGGTTTTTAGAGTTTTGGCCACCAGACGTGCTTGGAAGCTTTACAGTTATGGCCAAAACTGCCTCTCTGTTGCATACACCACATATATAGGTGCTGTATTTTGGAGTGGTGGCTTATGCTCAGATACTTCCCACTCAAGCTACTTGTTTTCAGACTTGCAGGTAAGTCGTCATCTAGCTAATCAGCTACAAAATGAGGCGGTCATGACTCTAAGTAATCTTGCCCTTCTCTTCCCGTCACTGAAATGTGCCATATGCCTCTGAGCACAACATGACCACCCCAGCCGAAATCCAACAACTTAACTACCCTCTGTGTTCATTAGACATTCTGCGCCTCTCTCCAGCCCCGTGTCCTTCCTCTAGAAGACACATAAAACCAAGGTCTTGGGCACTTGCATTAATTAATATTCCCATAGTCCTTTTTGCAAAAATGGAAATAATAGTCCTGGTGTGCTGGCCAACTTCCAGTGTGCAAATTACACTCGGCTTACCTTGAATTCCCCTGGCAGCTGGATGTGGCTGAGGTATTCAGATGCTCTCCATCCTTCTCTGTGCTGTGCACAGAGAATGAGCCAGGCTGGGAGCTGAACTGCAAGGGGATGGGGAAGAGCTCACCTTCTGAAAAATGTACCAGCTAAAGGTATAGTCAATGACGAACACAAATACAAGGAGCTTATCCACTGTTAATGTGGAAAGAAAAGAGTTTATTTTATTCCCACTGACTAGTCTCTGGCAATAAATTAAAAAGTTTTACCATTTTTCTTCATTTTTCAGTGCACAGATGGTCTTATAAATCACTAGCCATAAATCTGAGAGGATTCTGTAACATAGCCATAATTAAGTCTCAAAGTTTGGGTGTCATTTTACTAGTTTCTGGATCTATATTCACATTCTCCGTGGTCCTAGACTGGACAGTTTTCTTTGTATTCAAATATCTCGCGTACAGCTAGCTGAAAACTAAATGTGCTTATTAAAACCAGGTTTTCTTTAGTAAAGGCTGAGGCTCAAATACCTTTATTTTAAATGCCTTTTTAATGTTGGTATGAATACAAATTCTCTTTAGGATATTGCATTTGGACCCTGAAGCTGTTGCTAAAGACTTGTCACAGAGAACCTATTTATTTCAAAGTGAGAAACACTGAACTAAAATTTTGCCAAATACTTGCCTCAGAGTAGCTTTTCCCAGTTTGCTTCTACTCCATCATAAATCTCTGTTTCTACCAGGGATGAAGGGAGAGGACTTGAAGACTCTGGACGGACACTCCAGGGTCCTTTTGGATGCTACCATGCCTCATCCATGGTACAGGTATTCATTCCCCCACAGCTGTATGGGATTTGTGGATGCTTTCCTAAAGCCTCAGCATCCAAATCCAGGGAGTTGGATTGTAAAATTCCAGCAATACATCCCTTTCACTCATCTGATTTGGAGAAGTCAATGCAATTAGTAGATTGCAGAAGATACATTCCTTTGCTGATGACTTTATAAACCTCCTGGTTCCTTTGCCTGCTGCAGAGGTTCCTTAATTTTAAGAGGTTCCTTAAAGGCTGAGAGGCCTCTTTCACTCTTCCTTCTCTCCTTCATTCATCAGCCTGGAGATTGCATGGTTTGCATGGTGCCAACCCAGCAGAGAGGGACAGAGAATCATAGAATGGTCTGGGTAGAGAAGGACCTTAAAGATCATCCAGTTTCAACCCCCCTGCTGTGAGCAGGGTTGCCAACCACTAGAGCAGGCTGCCCAGGGCCCCAGCCAGCCTGGCCTTGAAGGACAGAGGACATGATGCAGCACAGGCAATGGCAGGGTGCAAGGATGCTTGTATTTCCATAGAGTCCAACAAAAAATTATTCTGCAAGAAGTCAGAGTGAATATTCCAGATTTAACCCTGAGCTATTCTGAGGCCTGGGTCTCTGACAAAATGATGCAGTCTTTTTGCTTCAAGACAATATGTTGATCCAGATACAAACTGTTCTGGCAAGTTGGGGTTTTTTTTTTTTTTTTTCAATTTAAAAGTGAAATTAACAGATTCTAGAGGACAGAAAAGCTATTTCCCACTGAGATCCCCAAGACTTCCTCACCCAATGGTTAATTCTTTCATTGGAGTCTTACCTTACATCTTTTTCTCAAAAGGTGGCAGGACAGGACATCTGCTAACTTGTTTTTGGTTTGTTCATTAGGCCATCAATGAAGATTAGTATTGCTTTGCTTGAAGTTTTAGACCACTGTGTATTTCAAACTAAAATGGAATTGTCAATCCTTAGTATTAGCTTTTCAAACAAACTAAGTGATATTTATGATAGTCTTTTGTTTTTATCTGCAAGATGACTTTATTTGTCCTAGGTTGTGGATCCTTGCTTGATCTTAGATTATTATGATTTGTTTGTTTTATCTGCTTCTCAGAGATTTATATTCTGAAACTCCTCCAGTGGCACTAACAAAGATTTGATAACCCAGGTGATAAACCAGTTCTGCTTTTAAGTTTCTATAAAACTTCAAAGTGAAATTAATCATTGCAGATTTTAATGTGAAGAGAAGACAGAGGCGGTTATTTGATGGACTGTGTTGAAAAAGCTAGAGAAGCTTTATATCACTCTATATGATAATAAAAAATTACGGTGTAAGACCAAGGTCATATCATAACACATAGCACCGTGTGCTCATGATGCACTGACAAAGGATGCTTGTTCAGCTTTATAGCTCCTGCTGTAACCTTTCTCTACTTCTTATGCATTCCTAATACATTTGTAGTTCAGCTACCTACCTGAAAATAGACAATATTTTAAGAATAGATGGTCAAGTTTAGTTCCAGTTAACTCAAGAAAAGCCTGTTTTACATGCCTTCATGAATTTGGGATTCTCAGAAGTACAGGGCTTGTCCTAAACCTATGTTCAACTAAAGTGATGATGCAGTTACTTGTATATATTATCATTTATATTCTTATTTATCTGTCTTGCTCTATGCTTTGAAATCCTGTGAAAGCTCCAGAAATAAAGTAGATTCTCCAGGCAAAAGAGAACAGCATGGTTTGTTATGTTCAGACATCCTCTGTCACTGGGAAAGATTAATCATATTGAGAAGCTGTTCTGCTTGGTATTGGAAATGAATATATATATATTTTTTTTTTGTTCAGAGCAGGAAAATATGTGTTAAATAAAATAGTTCCAGCTAGTATCTATTGGTGCATGAAAGGCTGTAATACAGGCTTGTCTGGAATGAGCTGAAGGAGGAGTGTGTCCAACTGTAGCTCTGAGGCAGGGGAAGAGAAATGTTTTACAAGGGCC
>NW_010116230.1:23012-32082 GCF_000699245.1 Pterocles gutturalis
TTCCTGTTTTTCCATGGAGCACTCAAGCAAAGAGAGTCACTTACACTTTCACACAGTCACCCATCTACTTAATTCTACCCTAAATTCCTGGCAAATTAATATTACACAGCTGAGACCTGAACGGAGGTTTCCTGCCCACTAAGTAGAAGCCATTGGACCATAAACATAAACAGATGTTTGCACATGTGTTTGATTCACTCAAAGTAGCTAGCTGGGTTTGGAGATCTAGCTTATAAATACATAGAGGATGAAAGTATGAATGTACAGTAGGAAATTAGTTACCTCCAATCCTGCTACAAAGCATCCTGTTCTTTTTAATTTTTAAGGTCTCGAGTTATCTCATTTTGGTAATGTCAAATTGAGATTACACTAAAAATAAGCATTATTTCACTCACTAAATAACTAAATTATCCAATACATGATACAGTATCACAAGCACAGTCAACAAAGTGTGCACTGTCCCTTTCATCATTGTTGCTAGGGCCAGACCCATAGCAGCTGGAAAAAAGTGGAGCTCTGTAGCTACATCACGTTGCAACAGCAAAGCTTCACCACTTAATGCTGTGGAAGTACAGTGGGAATCAAAAATCAGAGACAAAAAAAGCTGTGTTCAGCTGATTTCATGCCACACACATACTGTATTTCATCTCTTCCGGTAAGATGAGAACAGATTTGAAGGCCTCAGTCGTAAAACAGGAATTTAAGTGATAAAAATATTCCAATGTGAGCAGCACCAAAGCAAGTTTGTATAGCTGCTTTGCGGAGTAATTTCATGCAGTCATGGGTGAATGCGATTTTTTTTTCCCCTGAACATGCAGGAAGAGATGACAGATTTAAGTGATTCCATGCTTCATGTGATTAAGTAGACAAGGTGGCCATTTTTCTGCATTTATGCAGAAGCAATAAAAATTCGTGGTCATGCACCAAATCCTAGGGTCAAAACTGCAGTTACTACTCAGGCAAAATGCCTGTTGACATCTGTAGTTTTTCTTGAATGTGGGCAGTGAGCCTTCTCTCATGCACTTTGTCCTCACATGTTCTTAAATAGCACCATCAGGTGGCTAAGAGGGGGAGAAAGAAAAAAGGCAATGATTCACGTAGTCATTTGAATGCCTAAAAACTGTAGCTGCTCCTTTTTGCATCCCCAAGACCATGAGGATTCAACGTAGCAGTTGAGAGGGCATTAGGACAGTCTGACCCATGAGCTGGAGCCTTGCAGGACTGTCTGCCGAGACAAACCACGTTGTTCGGGCTTGAAGGCATTCAGCAAAGTTTTCAGCATATTTAACTTTCTTAGCAATTTCTGTCTTAAAAAAGCAAGTAGCTCAGCATAGTGCAGCTGCACAGTGAATGATGATCATGCAAAAAACCAAGGATGCTTACTCTGTGGCATCACGTGCCTGCTCGCTGACTCTGCTATAGGTGGTGCATGAACAACAGAAGATGGGGTTAGCCCATTATATTCTGTTCCATGCTGAACTTCAAGCTGAATGGACTCTATCTATTAAAATTAATGTTAGAAATGGGAAATAAGTTTTTCACATCAAACTCTTTTTCATAGGCTCACTCCCCACGCTGGGGAAAGCAGGGAGACAGGAATATGCCCTCGGTCAAACGTGCCCTCCCCTCTGCAGAGCCCCACAGTTTTAACCAGTTCTTCAGTGTGCCCAAAGAAGACACACACCAAAGTACTGTGCAGTGCTGTGAGCCTGCCCATGCTTGCACTGGCTAATTTCTGATGTGAATAATAACAATGAAACATGATGGAGCTGCCTGACATTTACAAAAAGGTGCTTGTTAAAAACAGTTCCTCCCAACTTAATTAACACTAAAACCCTTTAGGTGTTCCACAAAGTACATATTAAAACAGCTGTCCTTTTCCCTGAAATGGAAGTAAACTAGAAGTGAGCTTCAATAAAACCAATGGACTATGACTCCTTCCAAGCACAACTGTAATGAAATGTTACTGCTGTAATATCCATCTAAATAAAGACTGGTGAGCTGGCTAGGCCAGCTGCAGTGGCAGATGCAGACAGGATCATGGGCTTTAAACAATACTATCACTGAATAAACACAGACGAGGAGATAACGTTTCTACACCTCCCCAGTTTCCATGAAATTAGTTTTTGTTATTCTAAATCCAAAAGCTGATAAACTTCTCAGTATAAAATTAATGATGGTAATTGTTCCATAAATGGTATCATAAACTACCATTAGTCATTAGTCAGGAACATTTGGAATTATGTGTCACCCAGCACTGGAAATTGCATTGCATATTTGAGGAGGCTTGGTGCTTCAGTTGGTGAGAGAGATCACCTGTTGGTTTTGTAAGTGAATAGTTTTTTGCCTGTATGTCATGCTTTCCTTCTTAGGATCTTCTTAAGACCTAATGCCCACATTCAAACTGGAATCCTTCCTTATGGAAATACTTCAGTAAATACCAAGTTGAGAACTGATTAAAGGAGTAAGTTAACCAATTCAACACAAACATGGCTTTTCTGTGTTAGATGTGGCCCAGAGAATGTGTATACTTTATTATATACTGAGGTTTCAAAATCAGACACCATCCCAAACTGAGGTTAAAGTTTAAAAATTTCTCCAATTAATCTATTGCAAATGATATAATCTAACAACACCAACATGAGAAAAAACAGAATGAAAAGAATATGGCAATAATATCCATGAAGTTTTTGAGGATATTTTGTGATCATGTGAAATGCTTAAATCTTACCCTAATTTTCCAAAGGAAAAAAAATACTATTTAGTCACTTGACAAGGCAGATCCAACAGAAAATAAATGCCAAATAAGTATCAGAATTTACCCTGCATCCCAACCTAAGCGTCAAAATATATAACGGTCCAAGCTCAGAGTCTTCCAGTAACCTATAGGTCCACTAATGTTCATGGACTGGGTTCAGATGCATATTTGATCCTTTCAGCATTAGTTTTAATCTTTTATCCTCCTTAGAGCTGAACTTTTCACCCCATTAAAATTGGCTTGACAAGATAAGAATCTATGTGGTTATAGGACGTAATAATGTGTTTAATAACAATGAGGATGATTTGGTTACACTTGCTCATATTAAGTGACAGCATTTTACCCAACAAGAAATTCCATTGAAGTCAAAAGGCCACTTGGCACTTGGGTAATAAAGTGCTCCCATGTCATAACGAAGATGGCTCAGTCTTACCCCTATGCGTTTTATTGGATACTATTTGGCCAGCATCTGAACAGATTAAGTGCTACTATTGTGGAAGATAAATCATCACAAATTCTCTGTGTCATCTAAGCTCATTTTTATAGTATTTGCAGGGAAGGAGCTTTAAGCTCAGATAAATATTGAAGATGACACTTTCAGTGAAAATAACCAGTCACTGGGAAATAAATGAAATGTGCATAGATATTGCTTTTAAAGATAAACTTGGTTGCCAGGTTTTTAAGGGTGCACTGAAAACAAACCATTAAAATGAAGCTCAGTTTATTTTGCAGAGATTCACACAGAGCCCATGGAAGAGTGCTGTGAAGATTTGTGTATGCCTGTGTGGCCTTCAGGCTTCTCCAGAAGCCAGTGGCCAAGCTCCACAAGCAAGAGTAGGAGGAGGCTACAAGTGTGCAAAAGGCTCTCTCAGACCCCTGTTGCTGTTTCATATCCTTCATTTTCCCCCTCTGTAGTTGTTTCAATCAAATAAACTTTATCTACCTTTAACATCCCCATCTTCTTTCTGGGGGAATGACAAAAGTTCTAGGAAGTATTAATACCTTTTAATATAAATGAATAGGAGAAAGCAATGGAGGAGCAGAAGAGATCCCATCGTTTAACATAACTATCCTATAGCAATCGGTTTGGGACCACAGGCACAGATACCTGAAGAGTACATGTATTTTATTACCCTTTGGGCCAGATGCGACAGTTTATCTTTTAAGAAAAAACTCAAGGGAATATTTCCTTCCCTCCCTAGCATCCTATTACTGTATTATATGAGGGAGGTGATTGTTTACCATTGCTTATAACATATCACAAAACAATTAAGCCTCCTTCAACTAACATGATGGATTTGTAATGAATTTGCTTAGCAAAGTAATTCATGCATGGATCCTTACCAGATATCAGTTACCTGTTTCACAAGATCCAGGGCAACCATCAATCAAAAGAGTCCAGACTTGTTAATTTAGAGGCACATATTTCTACTTGAGCAGATTTTTTGAAAGAAGACTTTAGAGACGCCAAAGCAAAGTACATAGCCCAAGACTTTTCATAGCATCATAGAATGGTTTGGAACCTTTAAAGATCATCTAGTGCATTCATTCCTGGCTTTGGAATCCACTTAGTTACTTGATCATATAATAAAATTATAATTCTCAATAGCGACATCACAGTTTTTCACCATGGAAATGCAGATATGACCTCACAAATTCTTCATTGCAGGCTGAAAAGCAACTGACATTTCCTTAACCTCAACTTTCCTAAAGAGATATCAACTGTGTCAAGAGCAGTGATTAAGAACCACACAAACATAGTAAACAATCATTTCATTTTCATGCACTATAATTTCTTAATCCACTATTTCCAGGCAAAGATCACCCACTATTGAAGAAGCTAGCCTGAGTCTTGAGAGAGACAGATTCGGTTCCTGGCTCTTTCTCCTTGATTCCAAACTTGTAGCTTATCTGCACACCTTTTCTTTGGTTGGTTGCTTTTTTTTCCTTAGTAAACCAACAGAACTAGTTAAAAAGAAACAAAGCAGCTCTTAATTTATGTTAATCAACTCTAATAGTGTTGCAGCATCCAGCTTTCTCTGTACTTCTAATACAGCCTGTTTCTAGTCAAGAAGCGGTACTAATAAACAGAATCATTGTTTCTTTCCATCAGTTGTTACAAGCTGAGTTCAGGCAGTTTCGGGGCTGGTTTCATGTGTGCATTACCTGACAGGACAGAGACTGATTTACATCCATAGCTGTGCACACGCATATCCTCACAGCTTAGAGCAGAGCAAGAGGATAATCCACAGCCAACACACACTGGTGTGACCATGTTGATATGCTGGGAAACCCTGAACAGATTTGCTAACTGGAGAGAGTTTTGTAAATCACAGGTTATGCAGCTGCATCCAAATCATGCAGAGCTCTCAGTTTAAGAGTCGACTGCATACTGCTATACTCCCTCCATTGCTGATAAAACGTAAAAACATTTGATTTCTGGTTGGACCATAATCACATTTTTTTCCTCATTTTTCAATTTTCATAATTATTTTCAGTAATTTATCAGGGTTGCAATTTTTTATGCTTTGTCTTTATACATGGATTGACTGTTTGTTCCTCCCAAGGACATTTCCTTTAGTGTCAAACAATAACAGGATCGAATAAGGGGAGTTTAGACTCTTTTGCTTCTTTACAATTAGCAAAGAGACTGAAAATGGAAACAAAGCATCATATTTATGCCTTTCTTTGCCTCAGTACAGCAGCTTTCAGACAAGCCAAGCAAAGCATTTTTTAGCACTTCACATAATTATCATCGCGCTTAATGAAATTATGGAAATTTGTTAAAGAGCTGCCAGTCTATGGCTACTGTAGCTCACTTTGCAAGTGGTGAGTAGCCCCAGACAAAGGAAGCCCATGCAAAGCTGCAGTTTTGTATTAGGCACCTCTGCACTGGGACAAATTTTCAAAAGGCACTCAAGGTACATGTTGCAAATGTTCAGTATATATTATAACTATATATTGTATTTATAATTACTTAATAGGTCCATTTATGCACCATATAAGCAGACTTTTAAAGTCTTGGTGTCCTTTGAATAAACTCTCCTGAATATCAAACCCATTATTTAGGCAGTTTCGGTGTGACTTGAGCCATTTTAAACAACACGACCAGAGAAGTAATTTTGCAAAGAGGTAGATGTGTGTGAGTACTCGTTTGCATAGGGCTTGTGCTGAGGTGAAAATATCACAGAAAGCCAGAAAGCAGCTAAAGGATACCAATTGCACTGGCAGCGCAGTTCCCTGACTTATGGGATGGATACTATATATTGCAGCAATACTACTGTTGAGCTGAAGCCAACAGCATGACTGGAAAGTTTGGACTCAGCATGCCTGAGCTGCCCTTTGTCTCACAGTGTGGGTAGACCCCAAAAAAATTGCTGTTACAAAAGTGAGATTCGCTGAAACATCCTCTCCAACTCTAGTTTCTTCACCTTATGCCCTCCCAGGTGTGCTATTTCAGCATATGTGAGTAACACACCAGAATGTAACAGAAAGTGAATTTATTTCTATATGTTGCCTCTGAGACAATATCAGTAATCCTTCTCTTTCTTATTTATTGTACTGGTGTTGTATTTCTTTATATTGAATTTACCATCATCTGCTCAGAGAAGTACAGAATAGCTCATGTCTCATAAAATAAGTAAAATTGTGGCTATGTTTTCCTTCTGCTCTCCCTCCCTAATGGGATTTTTGCCATTTTGAGTAATGAACGTCTACTTTAATCAGAGAATCATAGAATGGTTTGGGTTGGAAGGCACCTTAAAGATCATTTACTTCCAGGGACACCTCCCACTAGACCAGGTTGCTCAGAGCCTCATCCAACCTGGCCTTAAATACCTCCAGGGATGGGCCATCCACAGCTTCTCTGGGCAACCTGTTTGAGTGCCTCACCACCCTCACAGTAAAAAATTTCTTCCTAATATCTAATCTAAATCTACCGTCTTTCAGCTTAAAACGGCTACCCCTGATCACTACACTCCCTGATAAAGTGTGCCTCCCTTTGTGATGTATGCACTTGGCCCCCTTTGCCAAACAAGGTTGGTCCAGGCTCCAGAGGAGGTAAAGACCTGAGCAGCAGCCAGGTCAAGAACTCTTCTAGTTTCAATCTGTTCTCTGAAAACCCACAAAAGAGCAGAGCGACACAGTGAGCATCGGTGCATGTGAGCATGGAACACCGATCATGCACATGCAAAGTGTGAGGCTTTTCCAAGGCTTGTTTATCAAGGTACAAAGGGAGTTGTGGGCACAAGGAATCTCATGCATGCCTTTCCATTGCATGTAATTTTACTATGAGCCAACCACTTTTATCCCATAAATATGACTGTCTAGGAGAGCCTTCTTTGAGCTATCCCTGCTAGGCAGCATGGTGGTGACCTCCCCTTGAGCTGGGTTGCCTCTCAGTGTTGCTTCTCAAAGAAAAGAGAGTTTTTAACTCTGGCAAATCTTTGGAGAGCACAATTTAAGCTCTCCCTGAATTGCGGTTGAGCTGCACAGCAGGTAACTATCCCCTTGGACAGGCGTGCCTCTCGAGGTTTGAAATTTCTTACCAGAGACCAAGAAACTCTTCCTTGACCAAGGCAGAGAGATCTCTTACTTGCTACAGATCCTCAGTAAGTGACTGATAGCATGCTTAATTAATGCCAGTGAAACATTACTAATCAGTGCAGTTACTGTTAATTATTTAAATTTTGTGTAATTAATGCCATTAGACAAAAACTATTGACCAACTCTGGGACTAAGTCTGGATCCAACTGCACCTAGACTCCTCTCTGAGAAGGAGTTTAGAAAGCAAGGGGGTCCATTCTGAGCCTTGTGACTCAAGGGGAGGTTTTCCTTACCCTTTGTATTAATTCCATTAGACATAAATTTTTGAACCAGCCTGGGCCTAAGACTGGATCCAGCTGCACAAAGGCTCTGTAAGAAGTTTAGAAAACAAGGGAGTCCACTCTGAACCTCGTGACTCAACGGGAGGGTCTCCCGTTCGTCTGTTTCAATTCCTTCTTATTTTCTGCAACAACAAAAGAGGAAACTGGACTATAAATAATTCAGGAAAATAAATAACTTTTTTGTCTGTTATGCCTGAGTAAGTGTTCTTTATGCTTATGCCCTTCTCAGGAAAAAATAAAATAAAATTTAGATTAGCAGTTGGGCTGAGTTCATGGTTTGTTTTGATTTGAAAAGTCATGAAGATAAAAGGTTATTGAAGAGGTAGCCAAATATCCTTGGAGAAGGGTCAGGCTATAGGCCTCTCCAGTCCATAATTCAGCTAAGTAGGACCAGAAGCCAGTCAAAGTCAAGCAATCAAATAACAGTACTGAGACATATTTTTGCAATTCAGTATGATCAATGGATATTATTGCAGAGAAAATACCTACCCTAAAAAAGAAATGAACAAATAAGCACACAAAATATGGAAACCTAATTACTATGAAGGCAAAGTGTTATGGTTGTGCTTCAAATAATCTGTGAAAACTTGCTTGGGGAAAAAAAGAACAGTGAATGTTTATAAGAGACCATTCATCTACATCTAGCTAGGTTCATCTTTTTCAAATTCTCAATCTTTGGAAAAGAGGAATCACAATAAAAGGGAAATACACCTGATTTCTGCATTAGAGCTGTAGTGAGTTTCTGTTTCAAGGTGGACATAAAATCTGAATTTTCAACCACTCAGGTCTCCAAAAGTGCCTTTTACACCTTAATATCTTGATTTATATCCTCATATGTGAATTTTACACATCTGAGTGGTATTGTCCAACATGTTACAGTGGGAAAATGCCATCAGGGTGTTCATTGCACTCCTTGAGAGTACATGCCTGAGGTCTGACTGCTACATGTGTGGGGTTGCCACCTCAGCAGGGAATGTCACCATTGCCAGTGTGAGGGGGTCTCCAGTGATGTTTCCCCTACTGTAAGGGGGACAGCCAAATACATCAAGGTAATATTACTACGTCTGCTCTGGCTTGATGCTGTTCAGCCCAAGGTGGAAGAACAGCTCACTGGGCCCATGGAGCAGCAGCCCACAGCAGTGCAGCTGGGGACTGACACCAGCTGAGGTGTCTTGCAGCCTTAGCTGGTTCAAAGGAGAGAAAGGAATACTGACATGGATTCACTGCACATATTTAAAAAATAGCAGAAACAACTGAAAGCATAGATTATCCCAAGAGATGGTAGAGACCCTTGTGCAATCTCTTGTGCAAGGCCTTTGACACCGTGTCCCACATCATTCTCCTAGAAATGCTAGTGGCTCATGGCTTAGACGGGAACACCCTTTCCTGGATTAAATACTGGCTGGACAGCCAAGCCCAGAGAGTC
>NW_010116231.1:0-8131 GCF_000699245.1 Pterocles gutturalis
ATTCTGTGATTCTGTGATTCTGTGATACGTTGCATTGTTTACCACTAGCAGAAGCTTGACAGAAAAGCCACACAGCCACACTGGGTCTTATCAACACGATTGTTGTCAGTAGGTTGCACGATCCTTCTGTTCTGCTTGGCATCTGGTTGTGTGTTCAGTGGGGACACACCACTTCAAGAACAGTGTAGCTGCACTAAGAAGAGGCCGGACAAAAAAAAAAAAAGTTATTAGAGATTTGAAAAAAAGTAGGTAGTGAATTGGGTTGCTGTAGTTGAGAAAGGACTGGAAAGAGAGCTGAAAACGTCTGCATCTATGCAGAGAGTTTCAGCAGAGAAGGAAGGAAGAGATCTTTTTCAGATCTTCTGTAAGCAGGACACAAAATGAAGGATTCTTTTCAAAGGTTACAGTGTTTTCTATGACCTATTCTTAGCTACCCAACTCACTCCTTTCACCCCATAGGGATCCCAGGCATACAACTTTCACCATGTTCCTTCTAGTAGGCAGATGAACACAGAAAAGTTACAGCCTACAAAGGCAGCTTTAAGGCACTTAGCACTAATTTCTCAGAGAGAACCTAATTTGATCTTCAACTTTACAAATGTAATACTATAAAATGAGAAATAGTACTAAATAATGCAAATGTAAATGTTAGTTAGTGTATTTCAGGGAGAAACAGCAATTCATATTTTAAAAGTGACTAACATATCAAGTTACTGCTTTTCATTTTGTGATATCTAACACAGTGCTTCCCTGTATTGAAAATTCTGATTAAGAGCAGTTGTCACGTATGAATGGGAGCCACATGTGCTGTAACTGAATCAAGAAAAATACCACAACAGAAGTCTCTAAAAGGTGTTTTTTTTTTCCCCTAACATTTACATTTTAAAGGCGTATGAGCAGTTAGAAAAACTTTTCTGACATGTAAATTAAAACACAAACTTTTAAAAAGTGTAATTATCTTTTATTATTTCAGAATCCAGATAAAAGCGATTAACATTACTAAATGGCTGAAGAGAATATTTAAAGAAGAGGGTTTACAAGTAAACTGTGGGCTAAGCTCATCCTTAGTAGATCTCATAGGGTTCTCTAAAGCAGTTGTGATACTTCCAAAAGATTGTCTGTTCTGGGAAGAGCAAACCTCATCTTGCAAGGTTTAATTCTGTACGCATGAGCCAGCACATCTCTCAAGTGCTTGACTGCAACCTGAAAAGGGTTAAAAAGCCTTGATCTAATCGGTCTGCTAAGGGGATACTCAAAGCCAGTAGGGCAACATGCAGGCTTAGGAGTGCCACCTCAAGTACACATGGAGCCTGCCCCATCCAGGCCATGCAGCCAGGACCTCCTCCTTGCTCAGGCAAGCCCTTCCTTCCTGCAGGCTATCAGCACTGAGCAAATACAAGCAGACCTGGTGCTCCTTAAGTAAGAATACTGCTGAACAGTATTTGAGCCTTACTTTATTAAAAACAACTTGTGTTAATCCGACTTACCCTCCATCATTGTTTTGTCTCCGCAGGTAGAGCTAGATGTGACAACCTTAACTTCAGACAGGGTTTAACATAGACTTAGACGGTATTCTCAGAACTAAATCGACAAGGGAAATGTGGTCAAGATAAACTTGTTGAAAAGGGAGATCAGAGGCGAAAAATGAACTCAGACTGATTGACCCATGGCTCACTGCCAAATAAGGAGGATGCATCAAACGTGGCCCTGAAAAAAGCTGTACTGAGTGCAATTACTCTATACCATCATCAGTAAAATGGAACAGAAAGCATTCTGTGGATAAATCTGTGTACAGCTCTGTAATACTAGGGCCTGAGCAGTGAGGCCCTGAACCAAAGCTGACCTGTAGGTGAACCTCACAACCTAACAATATACCTAATATGTATCATATTGATCACATAAGCAATATATAACCTTATGAATATATACCAGTTTATAAAAGCTTTTGTTGTAACGCTTATAGAGCATTGCTGTAACACTTGCTGTAAAGTAATAGTTGTGTAACGGCAGCCCCACTTGCCAAAGAGAGATAAACCTATCTCAAACCTTCAAACAGACCTCTATGTGACAGAAGGTAGCAGGGTGGTGATGGGTGTTGTTTAAAGATGCATAATCAAAGACAAACAGACACCTTTACTTCTTCTTAACCTTTTCTTGGGCTCTGGCCAAGCGCGGTAAAAAGTTAACAAGGAAGAAAAAAAACTACACCAGATATTTGTCACAGCTTAAGATAGAAAGTTGTTTATTTAACTGTATAAAAGCAGGGACCGTTCACAGGGAAATTTGGAAGCCTCCTCTATACAGTGGACACACTGTATAGAGATTTCCCAGTTGCTGGGATGAGTTCTCCAGATCCTTCGCTGTAAATAGTCTCCCCAGCGTCTGCGGATCTGGATGATGGTAATATAGGGCAATTGATGATGTATCTTTCTTAATCACTATTGCTAACTCTATGTAGTAAAGATTAGGTGCATTACCTTATTTTGTGCTTGCTGTAGTAGTTTGCTTGTTGTCTTGCTGCTTTACCTTATCTTGCTTTATTTTCTCTGTATTATTTTCCTTATTACTTTGTCACTTTGGACATAAGTAAAAATAAGTTTACTTTTTTTTGGTGCCTGTGTCCTCTTTGCTATCCCTGTCAACTGGCAAAACAAGTTCGAAGCTTGACGAGCTATGAGGACTATGCAGAAAAGGATTAAGATTCAAAATGATCTTGATAAATTGGAGAAATTATTTGAAATCAGTAAGATTAAAGTGCATGGTAAAGTGGAAAATAGTACATATATGGAGGATTGATCACATGCATATACACGCAAAATCAGTTAAGGAATTTGGAATGTGTCACAAACTGAAGAAGAGTGAACAAGATAACAGTATGATAAAAGATGCGAATCTCACTTTGGACTACTGTATGCAAGACACAGCAGCTGATATTCTGTGTAATTTAGTGCTGGCAAGGCATTATTTGAAGTATTTTGTCTCGTTTTTGCACACACTTAGAGAAAGACATTATTTAGAAACAGTTGAGAGGAGAGCAACAAAAGTTACAAGAAGGAGGGAAAACAGCATCCAAGAAAAAAAGCTGAAATAAATGGGATTAATTAGCTTACAAAAAACATGGAGACTGATCATCAAAGCAGTCTGTATATGCATAAAAAGTTGCAGAGAAGGGAATAATGACCTAAAGTTCCCCATGTCCAATGCATGATGTGACTCAGACAAATACTTATTTGCAAACTTAGAACAGATATTTGAGAAAACTTCCTAATTACAAAGACAATTTAAAACCTCCAGTAAGAGACATTCCTCAGAGAGACTGTTCTGGTTCTGAGAAATTGTTTGCTAAATATCTTTGGGTGAGATGATCTTAGCTTACTTGTTCTTGTCTCAGAGCAAATGAATATGCTCTCTGACTGCCCAAATTTCCCTCAAGTAACATTTCTGATGATAAGCAAAAGGAAACCCACAACAGCCCGTAAAAATGCAGAAATAGTAAATAAATAGATCTAAATCATTTTAGATAGCAATTTATGTGGAAGCGTTTTATCATAAAAATACACTCGATCATGATGGATGTAAAGCACTTAATCCTTTTTAATTTCCTTTGATATCGTAAATATGCCTCTGTGAAGGATTACCTAAGTAAGTGACACTTAAAGAAAAATATAAAGAGGCAAGACTCATCTTCTGTCTTTGAACAGTACACCACAGGAGAAGAAAGTCCTTCCAAGATTCTTTTCACCCCTATCAGTTCAGGACTGTGAAGAGATAGGAGCATTTAAGAGCACACTTAACTGTAGATGCAGAAGACATCTTTCCAAAAAAAACCCCGGAAGTTCCAGGCAAGGGTGGGGTTTTCATAATTTCCACAAACTCAGAATTCTACATAAAAATTGCTTGGGAAACGCTGAAATAGGAAGCTATCTCATTTCAGGAATATCTTGACGCTGCTGCTGCTCTGATAAAAAGTCACGTGAATTTCCTCAGAAACTATCTTCAAGGTGGCATGCCAGGTTTCCCTGACTCTGATGCCCTGGATTCAGCATTAACAATTTCAGGCCCAGAATTTCAGCTCCGTAGTGGAGCAACGGGAAGCCTGCAACGCTCACAGCTGCCATCTCCTGGTAGGAATGCCAGCAGCCAAACGCTGGTAGAGATTCAGCTACTGGAGCCTCGGATCCTCACCTACAGAGAGCCAAGAAAGCTCAGCTTGCCTGGCTGTCCCAAAGCCACCGTGTCTGCCTCTTCAGCTCCACAGTAAAGCTACAAGATAGATTATCACAGGGCTGGCAAAAGAAGGAAAATCTGCTTGGTATACAGGCAGTTTCTTTCAGAAACCCCTTTTGGATTTGGGGGGAAATTGCTCAACAGAGAATGTTTTAAAAGAGACATTTTTTTGCATAAAATCATTTGCACTTTCTGATCAGATGAATTACAGACTAGTAAAAGTGTGCAAGAACATAAATAGAAAAACAAGTCTGACTGTGAAATGAGTGCCCACCATACCCACTACCTTTCTATTTCAAGCATAAGTTAAAAAAAAAGCAAATACCTAGCACAAGCCATGGTAAACATCAGCAGCAGAACCAATTTTAGAAATAATTGATTTTCAAATTAAACTCACACAATCAGCATATGGATTTTCCTTCCATAGGTAGAAGACATGAAGTTTGAAAAGATTCTGACAAATATAGCTGTGCACTAAGCTGAAACTCATGTGCTGTATATATTTTAATCTTGAAGGTCTATTAATAAGAAGAAATGGAACAAGTCAAAATTTTGATGTGATGGCAGGCAGTTACCTTAAAAGCCAGCTGTGAGCACTTCACAAGTGAGCTTTAGCTATGCACTGTTTTCTTTCAAAATAACTTTGGTGAAGAATGAAGTCTGGGAAGATTTGTACTACCTTCCATGTTTAGCAGGAAAAATTTGAGTTTTAGTCTGTAGACTAGAAATCACTACTGTAACTTCCTAAGAGCCACGTCTCATTTCTCAGACCAAACTGGTAGAAAAATCTGTCCAAAAAAAAAAAAAACCATGGTAAATATGAGGCTGGATCTTGAAGGTGTTGTTTATTTTTAAAGGCTTTATTTACTTCTAAAGCCTTTCTTGCTTTAAACTTAAGCCGTTTTTAAGCTTCTGTGAGGGAATAGTAGGATTTTTGCACAAGTAAGAAATTTGTGAATTCGCCCAAACACAGGGCAGCTTGGAGATGGGAGGAAAAGTAGCAATAACCTTAAATTACACAAAATTAGGATTTCTCAATGAAGGAAGCAGAAAAGCATTTGAAAGTAAAAGTTGGAATGACCCAGGACAGAACAAGCATTCCCATACCATTCTAACTTTTTGATATTTCCATACATCCAGAAAAGACACTATCATCATGAGGGCACAATAGTAAGGAATAGAAGAATTTTATTTGTTCATCCCTCTTTCAAGAAACTCTCCCTGCACAGCCATCCCAAGTGAACTGCCATAAGCCTCCCTAACCTTTGTGTGTGTGAATGGCTGCAGAAACAAGGAAGGTCTGGAAGAGGCTAAAAAAAGCTAGGGGGGGCTGAGGAGTAAAATAGTCAGTGACAGGCAGAGCGTACTTTGATGAGAATATAAGGATGTGACTTGTGGTGTATGTGAGAGGGAATAAGGACTGAGGGGTATAAACACTGTGTGGAGAGCACTATCTCCAGGGCTGAGCGGCGTGGGAGTTGGTGGGAGTTCTCACCTCCCTCAGCTGTCAAGGCCAGCAGCTCTTGGCTGGAATATCCTCTATGTGGAAGTAACACAGAGAAAATTTGGGAAATGTTGTCACAGGACTTGGGACAAAGCAAGAGGAGAGAGGTTTAAGACTTATATTTGTACCAGTTTATATCTACGTGACTGCCGTGCTTTTCCTCTCCTGCAGGAACTAACTGAGGCTGCAGCAAGTCAAAACCTAGAACTGGAGCAAGCTGTGTTTGCTCAGTTGTGGACTGGGGGAGCACTGGGGATGCTTACCCTGATGTGCACTCACTGAAAGCTCAGGGGCCATCTTCTCTTCCCAGTGCTGTCCACAGGCCTGTCACCCATCTTTGTAATGCAAAAGACTACAGTCTCTGTATAGCTTTGGAGGCTGAATGGTTACTCTGTGAACACATTTGTTTCCTCAGCACTGTAAAGGTAGCACTCCAATATAGACCACAAAAAGAGGTTTCCTGGCTTTTTGCACTGCCAAATGCCCAGCTAGTAGAGGCATCTCCAACATAAATATTATAAATGCCTATCCAGAGGAGGACCTCATCCCTGGTCCGAATATGTTGAAGACACCACGCATTTCACTGTCCAGGACTGGGTGTAAGCAGATCTGCAAAGTATAGCTACAGAGGAGATAGATTAGTAAGTAAAAACAAAACAAAAAACCTCAAACACACAAAAAATCAAGCTCCTGGAAAGAGCAAGGAAGCAAAGCTGCCAAAAAACATACAAGCTGACCAGGTCAGTCAGGCTTCAATAATTTTTCACTCCAGCTTCTCTTTAGCTCACCATATTTGCTGATTTCTATTACATGCTGTCTGCAGCTTTCATTTTCACTATTCTTCACGTGTCATAAATTGCTTTTCTCCCTGTCCCTCGCCACAGCAACAGTATCTTCCTTCACCTTTGCTGCTGTCAGATACTGACAGACTTAGGATGTCAGGCCATGGCTTTCTCAGAGAACATTTCCCCAAATGCATTTATTCTGCACTTGCTTTGGTAAGTGTCAGTGGTCACATTCACAGTCAGCCAGCTGTGACCTCTTCTTCCCTGAAGCTTTTCTCCAGATTTCTCAAGAGTATAGTCCCTGAAGAGACAAAGAATTTTGTATTGAGGACTATTTCCATAAGTCTAAAAGGCCCTTGTGCATTTCTCATGTGAATTTGGAGGCATCACTAAGTTACACCAATTGTTCTGGACCTGAAGATGCAGTGCTTGATTTGGGTCAGACTTATTCAGACTTAATTAGGATGATATCAAGGGCAGATAGAATCTGGCACATCAACAAACGGTTGCAGGAGTGATGCCACACCATGGGGTTTGGCTACTTAGACCATTGGGCTTGCTTATAGAAGCCTAGTCTACTGGGGGCTGATGGGATCCATCTGTCCAAGAGAGGGAACAGTCATTGGCTTGACAACCTCGTAAGGAAGGCTTTAAACTAATATTGCCGGGGGAGGCAAGACTTAATCCATCCCACTCTTACCACTTCAATGACAGAAAAGCTAGCAACAAATGCCCAAAGCCTGGAAAAGGTTCACAGGCTGGCATGAGGGTGGCTGGAGAGCAGCACACAGGAGGTCCAGCCTCTTCGGGAGCCCAACTTCAGTGCTTCTACACGGATGCACGTAGTATTGGGAATAAACAAGAGGAGCCGTAGATGTGTGCACGTCTGCAGGGGTATGATCTTATTGGCATTACGGAGATGTGGTGGGATGGATCCTACAACTGGAGTGTTGGAATGCGGGGATACAGGCTCTTTAGGAAGGACAGGCAGGGGAGACAAGGAGGGGGTGTTGCCCTCCATGTCAAAGACCAGCTGGAGTGCATGGAGCTCCATCTGGGGTTAGATGAGGAGCCAACAGAGAGCTTGTGGGTCAGGATCAAAGGGAAGGCAGGGACAGGGGACATCGTAGAGGGAGTCTGCTACAGGTAACCTGACCAGGAAGAGCAAGTGGATGAGGCCCTCTATAGACAGATAATATGTGCTCTGTCTATAACAGCAGCTATAGACGGAACTGGGTTTGCTCTAGCTGTGCTCCAGGCAGGCTGCTCAGGAACATTAACTTAGAAATTATACACCAGCATTATACAACTACACATTTCTGAGACTGGAGCTGGCTTGCATCGGCATAGTTTAAACCTGGACCTTTCAGCATCTGCCCATGCGGCCAGTCTGAAGAGGAGCAAAGCAGAATCCTACACATGTACGGTGGGCCCAGCTGATGTCTGGTCACCTTACCTGAGCAGCTCCGTTCACAAGCCCTGGTCCTCATGGCAGCAGCCTCATGCTCACAAGCCCTGGTCCTCATGGGGGATTTCAGCCACCCTGATATCTGTTGGAAGAACAACACAGCACAGCATAGGCAGGCCAGGAAGTTCCAGGAATGTGTTGATGACA
>NW_010116231.1:8181-8955 GCF_000699245.1 Pterocles gutturalis
CACCAACAAGGAAGGGCTGGTGGGGAATGTAGAACTTAAGGGCAACCTGGGATGCAGCAACCATGAGATGGTTGAGTTCAAAATCCTCAGGGCAGTGAGGAGGGTGCACAGAAAACTCACTACCCTGGACTTCAGGAGAGCCGACTTTGACCTCTTCAGGGACCAGCTTGGAAGAGTCCCATGGGATAAAGCCCTGGAGGGCTGGCTTAGCCCAAGAAATCTGTCTAATATTCAAGGATCACTTCCTCCAGGCTCAGGGGCAATGCATCCCAACAAAGAGGAAGGCAGGCAAAAATGCCAGAAGACCTGCATGGATGAACAGGGAACTCCTGGGCAAACTCAAACAAAAAAAGGAATCCTACAGAGGGTAGAAGCAAGGGCAGATAGCCTGGGGACAATACAGAGACACTGTCCATGAAGCCAGAGATCAGTTTAGGAAAGCTAAAGCACTAATAGAATTAAATATGGCCAAGGACGTAAAGGGTAACGAGAAGAACATCTATAGACATGTCAGCAATAAAAGGAGGACTAGGGAAAATCTGGGCCCCCTCTGGAAGAAACCAGGAGACCTGGTGACCCAGGATATAGAGAAGGCTGAGGTACTTAACAAGTTCTTTACCTCAGAGAAGGCAAAGGCAGGGACTGGGAGAATGAAGAACTGGGTACTGTAGGAGAAGATCAGGTTTGAGACCATCTAAGGAACCTGAAGATGCACAAGTCCATGGGCCCTGACGAGATCCATCGGCAGGTCCTGAGGGAACTGGCAGATTAAGT
>NW_010116232.1:0-4131 GCF_000699245.1 Pterocles gutturalis
AGGCGACGGCCCCGCGGCGAGGGCAGCCAGCGCTGGGGAGCACGACCCCGATGACGGGCACAACCTGCAGGGATCAGCACGAGGCCAGGGTCACCTGTTTGTGGGCAGCATCCTTTCACTTCTTCACATCTCAGGGGAAAAACAACCTACTACAAAAACTAACAGACACAGTATGAAATATCCAACAGCCACCATTAACATCATATTTATTGTTATTTAGTTGCTCAGTAAAACATATACAGATATGTACAATATGCATGAATACAGAAGACTGCACTTTACATATTAAAAAAAGAAAGAAAAATAACACTCAGTCTCATGAGCTATTGTCACAGTCTTCCAACCAAGCATTGAAGAAATGAATTTAACAAGAATCAAAAAAAAAAAAAAAAAAAAAAAAAATTACAGGATTGCCTAACACACAGCAGAGTCAAGTTTTCATATTTTACATGTGCAATAACATTTTTCAGAAGAGTTTGCTATGCAGTACGGATTACCAGTGTTTTGAGTTTTTTATTTTTTTTCCATGAACCAAATTTAGGACAAAGAAATAACATCCTTTTGCTTAAGGCTGTTTTAAAGCTGGAATATTCTTGGGTAGTGAATAGTGATAAAGTTATAACTGCTGGAAATCACAGCCTGCAGTTTCATCAGTCAGAATCTATGAGCGGATGGACTCAAACCAACAATTTTAATAGAGAATTTCTAAGACAAAATTAGACTATTTCCTCCATTAGCCTTAAGCGATAAAGGAGAAACAATTCTATAAAGATGGGTTATGCTCTTACACACCATCCATTGAACAGCTGTGAACCTAGGAGTTGAGAAAACCTTACGCTGCAGCTGAACTAAAATAACCAAAATTTACCAGTTTTGTTTCTGTCTGTGCCCCCCTCTCCCCGTGCGTTTCGCTGCCCCACACTCGCCCCTTCCCTCTGTACTGAGGGTGTGAAGGGTTTGCCAGGCTGTCGGGGACGGGAAGCCCCCCATCGACCCCTCAGCACGACCACGTTGACATGCGGTATCTGAGACAGGGGCCGGATGAGCTGGCGACACAACCCCGATGTTCGCTCCCTTCCACCCTCGCTGCACAACGCAATCCTCACCTACGGGATGAAAGTCACCAGAACTAACCAAAGATGAGCCTAAACCCTCTCTCACCGAGGCTCAAACAACCGAGCTAGAGGAGCAGAGAACTGGTCACCCCAGGAAGAGATGATCTGGAGAAAATTACCGGGAGTGTTCAGTAAATAAAGCCTACTCTTTCCTTTTTTTGGCAAAGAGATATTTTATCACCCCTCCCAATTTAAACACAAGAGATTTTTCTCAGTTTGCCACCACATGGTAACTTAAGACTAAGCGCAGGGTTTCTTTTAACAAACACCAAAGGAACCGGGAGCTGGGGCAGGAGGCTGGAGCCGCCCAGGGCACCGGGCTGCAGGGGACCCGAAACGCTGGGCAAGGAGGGAGAAGTCTCCAGAGCCAATGTGAAGCCACATTTCAGTGCTGTTCACAACGGCACCTTTACCACAGGTCTTTGGCTTCTTGGTACGAGGAGCGTTATTCTGGCTTTACCCGGTCATCTGGGGAACGTGCAGCTCACAGAACCTCGGCTGCCCTGGCTCATCCTCCTCGGGTACGGCTCAGCTCTGCCACCGACATGCCTGTGACCAGCTCAGGTCAACGCTGCCTGTGCCTCAGTTTCCCTCTCCACACAAGAGTGCGACTTACCTCAAACACAACAGGCTTTTACCTACAGCTCTCAAACACGCTCCTGTTGGAAGTGTCATTGGTCACAAAATTAAATGAGTTCAATTCTTACCATGTAGGGCTATGCTCACATTTTATATATTTAAAAAAAAACCCCAAACCATCAGTGCATTCAGTGTCAAATTAATGGAGAAAATAAGTACAAGGAAATTACCACAGGCAACGCAAGGGTTGTGACAAAGCTCCAGCCTCCTGCATCGCTCTCAGTTCCAAACACCCCGGGGTACGAGCACGAAGCAGTGGTGTCCTGGTCAGTCACGCGTACCGCTTCTGTTCTGATCTTTGGGAAAAAGCAAAGACACCAGCAAAGCACAGGTTGGTCCTGGCATGGCCAACAGCTGCCCTGAGCAGCGCTCACATCGTCTCATGTTGCTCAGTTGATTTTGTCACTTAAACTAAGGAAGATCGGATGGACAGGAGCTGAGCAAAAGGACCGCACGTGACCGTGTTACTCAGCAAAACCACAGGGACAGCACGGCCCACAGCGAACCACTGTTTTAACTCCACACTACCTAAAACTCCCGACCTCCCCCAGCATCCACCCTGCGGGCGCAGCCATGCCAGCAACGTGGGCACAGACCCCACAGCGGCCACCGGCCACCGCTCCCGCACCTCCGCGCTGGCAGCCGAGGACACGTCCCCACGGTCCTGACCGTCCGACTCATTTCATGGGATTTAAAACTGCAGCGATTCCTTCGGTTCCTAAGGAACAAGTTCCACTTTGTATTTCTATGAGGAAGGGAAAAGTCCGTCCCAAGGGGATGAGAACAGCTCCAAGAGAGGCACCACTGCAGAGAGCAGCCCAGGAGGAAAGGGCGGGTGACACCAACCGAGTCACCACCGCTCTGCCTAAGGAGGATTTCTCTTGAAAAGATCTGAAATGTCTGACGCAGCCTTCACCGAAAGGTCTCTTCCTGGTAGCACAGGGTGTGCATCCCTGACCCCAGGAAGCCTGAAAAACCTGTTCTCCTGAATGCAGCAGGAAAAACTAAAAACAAAGAAGCTACTGGGGCCGTACAGGAATGACACTAGACCATGAACTCTTCCTAAATTTCCAGCTGTAAGTGCTGAAAGGTGGCACCATACACCCGGGCACATCTTTCGCTGGGGTCACTCCCAGACCCCCCCAGCTGGGCAGGTGGGAGCTGGGGACAAGCCCACTTGTCAGCACAGACCCCCCCCCAGCTCAGCAGCCCCCAGGGCTCCGCAGACAGGATTTAAACACGTCTTTGGGTGAACCAGGACTTAAGAACTCACAGGAAAAAAGGCACCTTGCAGAGTGGGGGCTGACAACTGTTATTCTACCAGGAGATACCGTGCTGGGGACGGTGACACTCCGCTGCAGGGACAGGAGGAGCTCTGGGCTCTTGGTACACACACCCACAGAAGGTACAAAACATCCCATCGCCTTTTCCTCCCAAACCAGCGGACCTGAGGCAGCCCCACAGCCCATCGCTCCAGGACAGGCAAAAATCCTCATCCTTGTGGCAGCTCCAGCTTCAATAAAAAGGCAAAAAATATTGAAAATCAAGGTTCAGGACTATCCAAATCTATCCAAAGTCAAGTCACTGACCAGACCCATTAGAGGAAACCGAACCATGCACGGTTAAGAAGAGCACGTTCCACAACATTTCCAAACACTGTGAGTCTCTCTGAAGCCACGTACGACCGAGAGCGAGGATTTCAGACCAGCCCGTGCCACTGGCATTTTGGGCAGAATTTCCTCTCCATGGGAGTCTACTGCGAACATCACTTCAAAATAATAAAACGGCCCAGCACAGTCACTGAAGATAAAACACAAAGCAGTCTTCAGACTCCATCCCTTGAGGAGGGACGCATTTTGTGAATTCATGACAGAAGTAATAAATAACCCTAGAGAGGCCGACCTTTATTTCACAGCTGAACCTCCGCCTCCGGTGCCGTTATCCAGCTGCCCGAGCAGGGTGGGACGCTCAGGCTCCTGGTCAGAGGACAGCGATAACGGACAGCGTCACGTCAAACCACAGCAGTGCCGGGCCATCGTCTTGGCTGGGCTTTATCTGGTTTGCTTCCAACTTTCTTCTCAACTGGGTATTATCTATCGCGGGCAGGAAAAGTATGGTTTTCCTTTCATTGTGTGCATCCAGTGACGCTGCTCTTCAACGCGTGTCAAAAACGGGGCCTTCAGTGGGTTCGGGGGGTCTAATGCCGGTCTCCCTGCCCTGAGGGACTAGGAAACACTGACCTGGGCACACAGCCCCCTGCAACCCCCTGCTCCGGCCGTCCCCTGGCCGCTGCCACCGCACCGGGATGGCCGTGGGGGACCTGGAGTGCCCTGCAGACAAGCACAGGGGACACCGGACCCCGCTTCCCATCAACAGC
>NW_010116232.1:4231-6748 GCF_000699245.1 Pterocles gutturalis
CCCCCCCGCCCCCCCGCCGCAGCCACCCCAGGGGACAGCACACGCAGGAGGTGCACAGTGGCTCCAGGGGATTATTTTTTCTCTAGCAGTGATAAATGGGAACCGTGGGAGCATCGGGAGCTGCGGCCACACTGGGAGCACTCCCTGGTCCTCCTGCGAGCAGAGAGGGAGCCCAGGCGTTGGAGGAGATAATGACTCTGAACTATTAAGCAAACTTCCTGTTAGACTTATTTAGAAAAACATCAACACATTCCCCGGCTGTGTCTGAACCAGCCCGTGCATGACAGAGCTTCGTCCCTGGGCTTCAGCAAAAAAACGCCTTGTGGGGGGCGTGGAGAGCGAACGAGGCTGAACATTATTAGCAACATTTTCTCAGGAAAGGGCAGGCTCGTTGCCTGAATATTCAACAGAGCATTAACTGTTTGGTTTGTATGTGACTGGCAAGAGCTGGGTGTCGATAGAACATATCATATAATGACCATTTCACTTTCACCGGCATTTATTCCTGAACTGCTGTTCTTCAGGATCACCATTGTAATAAGCACTGAACAAAGCAAAACAAAAAAAGAAAAACAAAGCAAATGAGGAAGAAAAGGAGGAGGAGGAGGAAGAGGATCTTTGTCTTATTATGACATACGTGACTTGGACATACGCTGAGATGAAAAAGGAAAAGGCCTCATCTATAAATGTATGCCAAGGTTACAGAATAATGGGAAAAAGTGGTCTAGCAGGAAAATCTTAAGCAAAAGTGTGCTAACTGCAGAAGGGTTAACACTGGTAACATACTGTGGCAGAAGATTAAAAAAAAGTTGAGGTTTACTTTAAATTAACCCTTTCCAGTCCATATGCCACTAAGCAGGTACCAACCTAGAAAAATAGTCCACCTAGCAGTAGCGGCCCTTTGAAATTAAAAAGAGAAAAAAAATAATTTCTTTTGTTCAAGTCAGGGCAGCCACAAAAGTCCCAAATCTGTTGGAGATGTCCGAGTGCAGGGACCTCCACGTCGGCACCGCAGTCCGGCCCTTCGCCTCACCCACGTCGTCGGTGCAGTGGACCGAGAGGCACTGCAGGTGGCTGCCAGTCTGCGCCGCTGCTGAGGTCTTGCTCGGGGGAAGGTCGTGGGCTGGAAAGGGTTCAGAGAGAGAGTGTTAGGAGAACAGAGCAATGCCATCCTGCCACCCCACCAACTCCCCAACCCACCTCTGCCCCACACCCCAGCTCCTGCACCCACAGCATCCCCTGGGTCCTGCACCCCGGCATCCCCCGGCTCAGGGCCACGGCATCCCCTGGCATCCCCCGGCTCAGGGCTGTGGCATCCCCCGGCTTGGGGTCACGGCATCCCCTGGGTCCTGCACCCCTGGCATCCCCCAGCTCGGGGCTGCGGCAGCGCTGCCACAGGCACAGCTCTCTCCTCCCACCCCGCAGCAAGCTGCTCCAGCTGATTTTTCACCATGCCAGAAAAACACCAAAAAAATTCTCCTTCCCATGCACCTGTTTTAAAGCAAGCCATCAATACGTCTGAACACTGAGGACATACACACGACTGATTTTGTGTGTCCTGGGTTGTAGCACAACAGGGCTTTTTCACTCCCCATGCACCCTTCACCATTTGAAATCAATACAGAAACTTCCCCAAGCGGGAGGCCAGCCCCAAACCCTCCGTGTCCTCCAGGTCATTCCCACCGCTGGTCTCTTACAGTCACAGGTCTCCCTGTTCAGCTCTTTTAACTGAGCACCACAACAACACTTTTCTTATGATTTCTTCATTTTAGGACTTTGTATGATCTTTAGCTGCCATTAGTTTCCGTTAACCACAGAAATTAAAGCGTTTAACTGAAACATCCCAAAAGATGTCCCAAGCCTCTTTCCTCTGGATTTCACAGTTAATATGAAGAGTAACTAGAATTGTTCCTTCCAAAGTATACTGCCATGTACTCAGAACCCGTTCCCAGTGTCACTCCATTATTTCTCCTTGCTTCCATTCTTAACACTTTTAAGAAACCTTCTCTTAAACTAGCCTGGAAGTCCCCAGTTTAAAATGGAAAATGCTTTTAATGCTTGATTATAGGACACCAGAGGTGCTCGTATCCAAAACAGTATCATAACACCATAGAGAGAAACTAATTAGAACCTGGGGACACGATGCTATAAGCGCTGGGAGGAGGAACATGGCTCCAGAGCAGCGCTGTTCCCTGCTCAGCCCTGCGCTGCGTTAGTGCAACCACGTGCAAAAAAAAATCAACACAAAGCTCCATCCCACACCTCAGCCTCACGCAGCCGCACTCCGGGTTTGCATTTCTGCCGGATGCCCTCAACCCGCTGCTCCAATAAAGAATCCAACATCAGCCGGTCAAAGACGCTCACGTTCTCTGAGCTCCAAGGGGGATCACAGTCCCCCACAGCTGGCGCTGGGTTTTTCAGTCGGGTTGATCAATAAGCAGTACCGAGGAGCAGCGCTGAAGCACCGGAGTTCGCCGGGTTGTCCCCAAAGGCACAGCAGCAGCCTCAGCACAGCCT
>NW_010116232.1:6943-10283 GCF_000699245.1 Pterocles gutturalis
ACCGGCACACGGCTGGCAGCCACAGCGGTGCCGGCCAGGGAACCCCATGCTGACATTGTGGTGCCGCTGCAGGAAAATTACAGCACAGAAACACCACTCCCTAAACAAATGCTATTGATGAAGTGTTCAATTTAAACTTACTGTCCTCAATGTAAATATACCTGAAAAACTTCTTATAAATAAAATGTTTAAAACTCAAACGGGACTGTGCATAGAACTGAGAAAGGGAAACATCTTCTCATTTGTACCGGTTCACATCCCGTGCAATGCACACAGTGCCCAATATTATTTATTCTCAGGTCTCCCTGGGCGTACAGGACATGCTGGGCTAGGCACAGGAAAAGCCAGCGCCTCGAGATTAGTCCTTGTGACAGCAGCTTTCTTCCTCTGCCGCAGAGAAAGAGGAAAGAGTCCCAACTGCTGACCAGCTGCCAGGAGGGGCCCGGGGATCTGGGCGGTGTTTCTCCAGAAGCATTCACTGCAGGGCTCCAGGGGACCAGTCTCTGGGCTGGGGACACGGGGACACGCTCAAGCTCTCTTGGTCTATTGTTAGGAGCACAGAAAATGATGCATTCAAATCCAAAACAAAAAGAGGATGAGAGCTTGCAGTAAGCCTTGCACTGGCATAACTGTTCTCAAAGCCAATCTGGAGGGAAATATTCCATGCTATTTTATTTTTTTCCAATATTTCTGTTTTGACAAAGCAATGATGCTTTTCTGAAAAAAACCTTTGTACTGAAAAATTAAAGTTGTGCTGATCCACCTGATGGGAATTATATTCGTAAGCACAAGATACTGCCTGATGCTTGTCCAAAACAGCAATTCTCTCGGCAGACCCGTGTCACCAGCCTTCCTCGCCGTCTCTCTGCCTCCTCCAAACCAGCAGTGCCCCTGCACCCGCCCCCTGCAGCACACGCGGTCCTGAGGGGTGTTGTTAGAAGAGAATGATGGGACTCAGCAGGTTAAAATTAGTCAGGTAATGCAAGATGGTGTCACCACGTCACCGCCTCCCCGTTGCCAAGTTTCAGATAAATCACTGTCAGTCATGAAGCACACCTAATTGCAAGCAAGGAATTTTCCAACAAATTATGTTTAAACTGCTCAACTGCCTCTATTGGCAACTACTGCAAGAAATGCGTAAGTGTTACCAGCAAAAGCAATACCCTTCTAATGAAAGCCACCCTCCATGCCCCAGATCTCAAGACGGTCGGGGTGGAGACTTCCCCTCCAAACTGAAGGACATGACACAACAGAACCCAGGACAGACACAAGCCAAACCGCCTGGCTGGCAGCACGGCGCACACCCCTTGAAAACAGCAAACGCTGGAGTAGAGATAAGAGATGAAACGTCGTATGTAAGCACACAACGTGTGCACATGGAAGGTATGAAACTCAAAGCAATAGAGCGACCAAAGACCAACAGGGGTCTGGAAACGGCTCAACCGTGACTTATCCTCCGCAAAAAGCTGTGATCAGTGCACGTCCTGGCCAAGGCTGCGACTCCCACGTGCAATGGGGGGTGCTGAGCCAGGGAGGACAGCCACCTGCAGAGCAAACGCCACCAGGCTGCCCGTGACAGCAGCACGGTCCCTCCACCCGGCACAGCCGGCACACTCAGCAGCACCATCGCACACACCGCGACTGGCTGAAGTTGTGGGGGTCCCAAAAGCCACTTACTGCATGGATCGAGCTCACATTTCTAGCACTTGAAACTATTTCTTCTTTTTACCCTGATTGTGCGGGCCCATCCTGCCGTGACCCTGCCCAGAGCAGCATCCCAACGCCCTGTTTCAGAGGAGGAACACCCCACACTGTGTCCCAGCCAGCTGGGCAGAGCTGCTCACAGCAGAGAAACTTCCTGCAGCCATCGCTGAATGCCCGGGAAGTTAACGGGAGGGTTGATTAGTATTATTAGCTCAGCTTGCGCACAGGCACTTCCAAGAGCCAGCCACAACATCTGGAGAGCTGGGTGGCTACAGCAACGAAGTATTTGTGAACACTCATTAGAACACGAAAGTGAACGCAGCCCAGCGTTTTCCCAGCCCTTACGTGCTCGTGTTCAGACAATATTCCAGCAGGTTTGCTTACTACAGTGCAACCTGTATGTTTCAGGTAAATATTTCTGAGCATCCTCCAAACAGTTTGCTAACCTTCATCAGTTACAACAACGTACGCAAGCAACTGTAAGAGCTGTAGGGAGCAGCTGGGACAGAAGCGCCGGCTGCTCTCCTGGAGAGGGGCAGATGCACACACAGCTTCACACTCCCAAAGACTGAGAGAGCTGCTTTTTTTTTTAATTAATATTAAAATTTGCTTTTAGGTAAAAGCTATACATTAAGCTTTTGAACAGGCTTTACCCACACGAAGGAACGCATCTCAGTCGTTAGGTCCCAAACAAACAAGCCGCAGCCAGCGGAGCACAGCCGGTGGGAGCTCGCCCCGCTGCTCGCCCTGCCCGCATCCTCTGCTCTGACCTTGCACGTTTAGGAAGCTGCTCTTTCGTTCTGCTCTACTTTGCAAAGGCATGCATGCCTTCAGAAAATAAAAGGTTGCTGTTTGTTTGTTTACACAGCGTTAATGGAGCACGGTTACCACGGCAGGAGCGGGGCCAGGAGCGCTGGGAGCCCGTGGCTGGGAAGCAGGGAGAAGACGAGTTCGGCTCCACCAAAAAATCCAACACACACACCCCAGACTGCTGCTTCACGTCAGCCCAGGAAAAACACATTTCTGTCCAGTGAGACCAGCTCCTGCCTCCCCGCTCCTGGAGCCACCATGGACACACGCTTTCGTTCCCTCCAGCCTCCTTCGCTCGCTCCTTTTCCCCAGCCCACGCTAGGCTGCTTTGTGAAGCCTCTTCCCTCACGGAGCATCTTCATATCCACTCTTCAAAAATAAACACGTTCTCTTAACTGTGACGACTCCACCAAACCCTACGCAAACCCAGACGCGTCCCAATTTTTAGGTAAGCTAATCCCACTAAAAAGGAGCTCACCCGCAGCGCCAGAACGCATTACATGCATCGTCTTGTGAGAGCAGGATAATGGAAGGAGGGATGGCGTGTAGTCAAGGCAACCGTGGATGCTACAGAGGCACCAGGAGCTTACGCTGCTCCTCAGGTGCTGCTCGTGCTGTTCCTCTCAATTTTGCCACAACCACCACCAACAAAAGGAGCGGGCAGCTGAACAGCGAGAGCGCAGTCACAGTCTGGTCGGGAATGGGTTCCACTCCACATTTCAGCGTTCCTGCGAGATTGAAGTGACAAACAGGAGGTGCAGATCCCTGGAACGGCTCCTTGCCCCAGGGCTCGTCCCTTACACTTCTTCACCGGCTCTGACAAAGC
>NW_010116233.1:0-412 GCF_000699245.1 Pterocles gutturalis
GTCAAGCCTCCCCGGCACCTCCTGCCCCCCAGCTGGCACAGCCCCTCACTGCCCAGCCATGCCCACGATGGGTGTCCAGGCCCCGTGCAGCCCCCAGGATGGCCCGGCTGGTCCCCCTCGGCCGCGTGTCTTTACCTTCGGCAGCAGAGCTGGCTTCTCCCGCTTGCTCCTCCGTCAGCTGGCAGACGATCTCCAGGACCTGCGCCTCCCGCAGCAGCCTGTCCAGGGCATACATCTCCTGGCACCGCAGGGGACCGAAGGTGCCCAGCTTCTGCAAGGCACAGCCGAACCGGGGAGCTCAGGGATAGAGCTCAGCACCCGCACCACAGCCACCACCCCTCGAAGGGGACCCGCAGCCCACCCCAGGACGTCTCCTGCCGCCGCGCCCCGGCTCCCCGTCCTCACCAGCAGC
>NW_010116233.1:573-1389 GCF_000699245.1 Pterocles gutturalis
GGGAGAGACCGAGGCGGCAGGTCAGGGGGGAACCTGGACCCAGCCCTTCCCCAGCCATGGGGCAACACTGGGCAGAGTTTCTGTAGGACCTACACTATCATGGCACAGGGCTGGAGGAGGAAGGCAGGGGCCACCCAAGCGCACGGGGGCTGCCCCCCAGCTGAGCCCCCATGGAAGGATGCAGAAGGGCCAGATCTGCTGCTTCTTGAGCCAGACCGGCCCTGGGCTGTGACGGGCTGGTCTCAATGTTGGCAGAGCTGGGCACCCCCCATCCCAACTGCCCCAGGGCCTCATCCTGCCCCGTGTCCCATCCCACGAGCCCTGTGGCGCACCTCTCATCCTGGAGAGGCTCTTCTTCGGAGCCCTCTGAGTCCTCCATGTCGGAGGTGTTGAGGAAGCTGAAGCTCTCCAGTGCGTGCTCCACTGTCAGGCTGATGCTGGAGGCCCGGCTAAGGAAGACACCCTGCTTCTGCTGCGGAGGAAGGCGTGGCAGGCTGGGATCCTGGCACGCCAGCCAAGACAGCCCTGCCACCTGCCTCCCCGGGCACTGCCACCAAAGATGGCCCCGTCCCCATCATCCCTGGGCACTGCCAGCAGAGATGGCCCTGTCCCCATTGTCCCTGTCCCCACCATCCCTGGGCACTGCCAGCAGAGATGGCCCTGTCCCCATTGTCCCTGTCCCCACCATCCCTGGGCACTGCCAGCAGAGATGGCCCTGTCCCCATTGTCCCCAGGCACTGCCAGCTGGGATGGCCCTGTCCCCCTTGTCCCCAGGCACTGCCAGCCAGGATGGCCCTGTCCCCCTTGTCCCCAGGC
>NW_010116234.1:0-1434 GCF_000699245.1 Pterocles gutturalis
TTAGAAATACTGAATTTGTGTAATAAAATCACTGGCTTCAGTAGGTCGCCTCCAATATATGTCACTATATACTTAGTGCACATAGGTTTCTAGCCCTTCAGACCTCATTTGTCACACTTCCTCACTGAATTTCCTATTTGTGAAGATGGATGTCTGCAACAAGGCAAGAAACTGTTGACTAATGTAAACCTACTTTAGGTCATTTAGAATCACATTTGGGTTATGATTACTCTTCCATGTTTAATACAGTTCAGGGATACCCAGCCCAGTTCTAAACTAGCATAAGACAATATAAGCAGGAGAGCACAGCACTCCATTGAAGCTGACTTGCTGACAAGCAATCAGTAACCTTATTCGTGAACTGGGATAGGAAGTAGTGCATACAGAACTCCAGGAAGAAACCTTGGAGTCTGAAGTTCATTCAAGTTGATTGGTTTTTCTGCTGGGTCTGCAATGATAATGCTGTACTGGAGTTACTTGGGAGGGGGCTGTAAGACAGGTAACAAGTATTTCACTTGGGAGAACACTCCATGGCAGATTGCCTGTGTCCATTTCATAGTTCAGACAAGTTGTACGCAAGGTAAGTGTATTATTGAGCTGTGGTGTTCATTTCTTTCCTGCTTCTACAAGTTAGCTGTTTTACCCAGCAGTTTCCAAATACCTGCATCAGGAAGGTTTGCATGAAGAGTTGTAAAGCAGTATGTAGTGGATGATTCAATACTTGACAGAATTTTATCTCTGACAAAGCAGTTTGTTTCCTTCCTGTGAAGGAAAGGACAGGTGGTAGATCTCTGAAAACAGAAAGGAGTTTCTTCTTGGAGGCCCAGAAATGGCCAAGAGCTAAACTCATCCTTGCTGTCTTCTTCAGTCGGTGATGTTTACAAGAAGCCAGGTCTTTTGCTTTAACAGTTTGGTTTTTTTCAAGCTGCAATCTCTTATGTCTCTAGCTGGCACAGTTCATGCAAACTTGTCCTAAGTGGGCTGTGGCTCAAAATACATCCCAGCCAACTCTTGATTGCTGTTGGGCTTTATACTAACCAGTTCACACAACTTAAACAAGTTTTCGTCAAGATATTATAAGTTATGTATTATGCCTCTACTTAGGAAATTGCTAGCACCAGTTGTGTCGTATTTGTATCCTCAGGGAATGCTAGAAAGGTAAATGTTTCGCTGTTGTTAATATTCTTTACTTCTGAAGGGATTATTTACACATCTTGGAAATTGAATGTTGAAGGTTTCACTCAGAGGAAACATTGAAACATTGATTTAGAGAATTATGATATTAGTAATTTGATGCCTTTTAAGCCAGACACAAACATTAATGTTCAGCAGCCCATTTGTGTCAGGCTTGCTTTTCTGCTGGCAGCCTATATTGCATAGTGCTTTCATCTGTCAGTAGAGTGTAAAAGGATACCTTCTGAAGGAGAATAAAAG
>NW_010116235.1:0-252 GCF_000699245.1 Pterocles gutturalis
GTGCAGGGCTGAGCCAGTGACGACGTGGGGCACCATGGCTCCTGCCACACCACACAGGACACTAGGCGCATCGTGGGGCCGGGTTTATTGGTGTCCGTGCAGCCGCCCCTACTGCTGATCCACGTTCTTGACGCGCAGGACGACCGGCACGGAGGTGCAGGGGATCATGCCCAAGTCCGTGATGACCAGATCCACCAGCTCGGGCGGCGTCACATCGTACACCAGGTTGAGGAGGCGCAGGGACTTGTTCTC
>NW_010116236.1:0-2582 GCF_000699245.1 Pterocles gutturalis
CCTCGTCCTACCGGCAATGGGAGCGGGGCGGGGGGACAGCACTCCTCTGGGCATCTCGACCTTTCCCACCTGGAGAAATACAGGAAGGGGTTGATTTTGGGGGGAGAAGTGGGATATGAGGTGACCACCAGCCTGAAGCAAAGTGTCTCCAGTGCTTTGTCAGGTTTAAAAACTGGGGGAAAACAATAGGTTCTATTTTTAATTTGAAATTACTTTTTTTTTTTTTTTTTTTTACTGCACCCCCAGGGATTTGGGGAGAGCTGGAGCCGAAGTGGGGAGCCCTGGGGAAAGCTTTCTCCCCCCCCCAAACCCTTGCTCGATGGGCTGCTTGTTGCACAGCTCCTGTCCCGGTCTATAGAGCCCTTAGGAAACGCCTATACAGACCTGGCTTTAGGGAAGCGTGCCTATAGGAGAATAAAATCCCTGGGAAGTGCATTTTTTGACGTAATTCTGAAATCATGGTGAGGAATGAGGAGGGATGTGGTGGTGGGAAAGGAGAGAAGTTGCATTTGGGTGTAGGGAGGGAGAAAGTGAGGAGCCAGGCCCCCAAAAGTAGGTAAAATGGGAACTGTCAAAGAGTGGAGCAGAGTAAAAAGCCCCAAACCATCCCAATCCCCATAGGTTGTTTATTCCTCATAAAATACAACTCTCCCTAGCAGGAAGTTACTGCAAACATTTATCAATAATGAATGAATCTCCTGTAACAAAATACTCACATAATTAGCTCCAAGTCAAGTACGTGCATTATGCCAAGGCTTTTGCAACTCTTTGTTGAAAATCCTACTTATATAAATCCTCTCAAACAATCTTTTAAAAAGAGGAGGGGGAAAAAAAAAAAAGCAAACCACCACCAGCATTTCTCCTTTTTTTTTACGCCTTTTTTTTAATTTCTTTTTTTTTTTTTTTTTTTTTAAAACCTAAACCCTAACTACTCCTGAAATATAACTGCAAACTCTTGGGTGAATTCAGAAGAGTCATTAACATTCAGCTTTAAGTGAATGTTAACAGTAAATAAAGAAATCTCTTGATTGTAATAGTTGCAGCAAAGCAATAATAAACCAGTGGGTGGTCATCAGTAATGATAAATGTATCATTATTACTGGTGGAACAGGGTTTGGAAAGTACTTCAGACTTTTTTTTTTTAGTGGCAAGCTTGGTGGCAATTTGTTTCTTAGCCTGGGAGAGAGGAGGAAAAAAAACCCCGCCATATAATTTTATACACAATTTAGGTGAAAATAAATTTAAATCTGTATATTACATTTTTAATTTCAAGATAGTAATTAAAGCTGCTTCATTATGTCTCCTCGGAAAGTCTCAGCTCTCATCTTTAATTGCCTGTTTGTACAATCTGCTTTCTAAGACACCCAAGGTTACTGGGTTCGGAAAGATGCAGAATTTGAATTATTTCCTGACGTGATGGCTCTTATCCCGACAGCATCACGTTTTCCTGGGAAGTTTGGGCTCTTTGGTCCCCATCCCAACCCCGTCGGAGCCTCGTTTCTCTCCCGTGGAAGTTTCTTGCTGATTTAAACCCTTCGAAGCAGGCACGTTTCTGATGGAAGATCTTCAGGATGCTTTAATTTATCCATTTGAAATTAAAAAAAAAAAAAAAATCAGTATCTGAGGTGGTTTTCGTTTGGGATTTTTTTTTCTTTTTTTCTCCCATCCTACCACCCCCCGGGGGGGATAATTCACCGAGATCTAAACTTGCAGCTTCCATCCCCAGGCAGGACAGAAATAAACCCACTCGCGGTTTTAAGCGCTGAGAAGAGGGATATGGAGCATCCATCTCCTCCCGGGGTACCAGTCGCTTCTCGTAGGATGAAATAAAATAGTAAATTAATTTTTTTTTTTTTTGGGTGGCGTTTCTATTGGGGAGGATGATGCTCGGCGGAGGGTGGCTGCTGTGGGGGGTACCCGCAGCTCCTGGCTGAGGTCTGCACGTACCTCCGGTGTGGACCACTTCGGTTTTGGATGGCTGGGATCATATTAAATTGGGAAAAGAGCTCCCCTCAGACAAAAGATGCTGTTCCCGGTTCCTTCCCTTCCTTTCAGCCGCCGTTCTGGCTTTCAGCTACCGGAGGGATATCAAACCACCCAGAAACGCCCCATCCCTAAACTTCCCCGATACATTTAGAGAGCCAGGAGAAGATCGCTTTGAGGTTTTTTGGGGTTTTTTCCCCCCCTTTATCATGATTATAGCTGCATCTTTCCAAGGTGTCCTCTTTGCCACTGAAAAAAAAAAAATTCCACGTAGATCTCTGCCCTTTTGTTGTGCCTAGCTGGGTTATTCAAGAGCAGAGACAAAAGCCCGAAGTGATGTGATCTAAATGAGCTGCGGGGTTTTCCAGATGGGACCACCTCTATTACAAATGCCCTCTCTGATTAATATAATAACCCGCGATTAAAAAAAAATAATAATACTTAGAGAAGGGCTTTGCTCTAGACCAAACCCCTCAAGCGAAATCTACCCAAAAAGTATTTGAAAAACCTCCTTTGCTGCCTAAATTTTGTTAGGAGAAGGGGTTTTATAACGATACCTTGTGTGTCGGCTGCAAGTTTCAATGGGATGCGGAAGGGTG
>NW_010116237.1:0-956 GCF_000699245.1 Pterocles gutturalis
GAGGAGCAGAGATGCGGGTACCGCCATAGCGTGACAGTTTTCCTGGCCTTGAGCAGCACAGCAAGGATGTTCAGGCAGCACGGCCAGCTGCCAGGGGTGTGTGAACACCTCCTCCGAGTGTGGGTGGGCAGGGGAGAGGACAGGTTCAGGGCACGTCGAGGTACAGTAGCTATGCCATCAGAGAAAAGTGAAGACAAAGAAGCGTTAAAACCTTTGACAGCTGAAACATGCCATGTGCAGTATATAGGAACAGTTTTCCTTCAGAGTACTGTTCTTTTCAGAGGCTTACAGATGGCGTTTTGCGATTTCCCTATCAGAATGTAGTGATTTTAACATACAGCTCTTAACTGGAATGTGAAAAAGTGACCAGTGTAACCTGGAGAGAAGTGCAATGACACAGACTGGACAGCTTTACTCTTGCAATTTACGGTTCTCCTTCAAACACAGGTGTGTGTATTTTCACTTGTGCTGTGCAGCCGTTAAAAAACCCAGAAAAAACCCAACACGAAAAGCCAGCCCTCAACCTGCTTCGGAAATCCATGTTTCCAGCTCGAGTCCTGTGTGAGCTGGTTTTCACAAGATAAAGGGTCCCACAAACCCTGTTTGCGGACTCTGGGAGGCAAAATGTTTCAAGTGAAAATGTGACAAGGCAAAATGTTCCGAGCAGCTTGGCTGCTGTTCAGATCGGCCAGCCAGGTGAAGATGGGGCTCTGGGACACTCCGGCGAGCACCAGGGAGGCCCTGAGGGGACATGAGTGCGAGGGGGGGCCTGGAGGCAACCCAAAAGCACCCAGGTGCCCAGGGCTGAGCCGGCCCCGTGACCCCCAGGGGATGCCCTGCCCCTCCCTGCCCTGGCAGCGGGTCACAGTGGGGCCCTTTGTGACATCATCGGTGACACCCCACTGCACCACATGTGGTCAGCGTGGCTGGGGGCCCCCGCCCCCCAGGGCCCCGAG
>NW_010116237.1:1045-1289 GCF_000699245.1 Pterocles gutturalis
CCCCCTTCCCCACGCCTGCCCCTGTCCTACATCCCGCAGGATGGAGCAGAGACCCCCCAGCCACCCCAGGCTGGCCTGGGTGGAGAATGGGTCTTCCCAGGAGAGCATCTCTCCACCGGAGCCCGACGATGTGGCCATGGTCCAGCCACTGCAAATCGGTGAGTGCGGGGCCCTGTTGGTGTGGGCAGGGCTGTGGCCAGCGAGCGCACCGTGCATGATGCCAGGATCACGTTTCCCCGGCATG
>NW_010116238.1:0-24921 GCF_000699245.1 Pterocles gutturalis
ATATAATATAATTATTCTGAAACTTCTGATTGCACCAGCAGCAAACACAGTCAAGTACTCAGATAAACATAAGTAACTGAAGTAATAAAGCTTATTAAGTAATCAGTAGTTCACAGACTCCACGTTCAGTACTACACTACCTATGTATGCTGATACAAGCACAGCAGCCACAATCAATGTGGGAAAACAATTACACCCTTTTTTTCTAGTGATATAGATCCTAATGATCTGATGGACAAAAAAGAATTCAGTATCAAAGGGTATGTGAGTCTTTGAGATATTGGAGCAATTCAGATGACTCTCAATGCGTGGAATTGCTTTGGTCAGAAGAGGAAGGAACTATTTCCGGAGACTACTGACAACTGATCAAAAAAATCCTGCTGCTTCTTTCTGAAGCAGTGAGGAATGTGACTGAACCCCACATTTTACTGAGAGTCTGTCACAGCATGGTGTAAATGGTTAGAGGTATCCTGATATACCTTAAAATGTTAACACCAGTTCAAAAATCATTTTCAAGTATTACTTTTTAATGAAGCTATTGAAATATCTGTATTGATTTGGAAGTTTTCTGTTACACACCTTAACAACAATGGGCAACATTGATTTACATTCATTCACTGCTACTTGGGAACTTGAAAGTCAATTTCCTACCCATTTTTCCATTATTACACTGTATATTACCTTGTCAAATTCATGTCCTTATTACTAACAGCTTGTAATATATAACACTAGAATTCTCCACTTACAAGGTCCCCAGTGAAGGAGGATACTCTACATGAATAGCAGGAGTAGCTTTCAAAACACTGCCTTATCCATTATATAGTGTAATACAGTACAAGTATTTTCAAATCATATTTGCACTTTTGTTTTAACCATATATACACCGAAATAAACACAAGAAAACCAAGATGTCAATAGAGCCAAAACAAGTATTTTTTAAGCTTTACTAAATTATAAAATCCAGATAGTATACTTACATAAACATATTACAAAACCAAGCTGCTAATGTTAGTGCTGCATTCTGTGCCTGTCATTATTTACAACCGGTACAAGCTGCTGCTTTGTAATTAACTGATGTCTGTTAGTTGTATACTCACATTTCTAGCTGCCATGCTATAAAATCTAAGCAAATACTAACAGATACTGCAAGCATTCCGACTACAGAAATATCTCAGCAAATTTATTCTGCTCTTGGGTGAGAGATTACAAATGTTTGCACACCTTTGTCTAATTCCTCAAGGTCAGCAGTAGGAAGAGACAAAACCCCTACACTGTCCTCCAAAGTTTAAGCAGAAGTGGATGCAAAACCATGTCAGTTAAACAACTGCTGTAGTACATTGTGATAGCACCTAGATGCACAGTTAGGAGAGGCATCTGGACACAGTTACTAGAAACTGCCAATCCCAGAGTTAACAAAAACAACTCAGGAGTCCGTAATCTTGTTCTGCACTCTATAAACTGATAAACAATAAAGCTGAATGTGTCAGTCAGGATCAGGAATTTTATCATACATTGAGCTACCAGATCCTTGAGTATTACATCACGCACAGGTATACTCCCTTTCATTGCTGACAGGGCACACAGAACAAACTTCACAGAGAAAATAAAGATAGTACTTGTAATCGGACAGGTAAGAGCTCTTGAGGGTGTCCCACTGGGAGTGGTAGAACCTAGGGAAGTCATAAATAAAATATAACTAAAATGATGCACAGAGAAGCAAGGGATGCAAGAAGGGATTGTATCCCTACAGCAGGCAGTGTGATGAGGACAACCAGCGAAAAACAAATAGCACTGGTGAAGAAGATGACAAAGCCATATTCATTTTGCATGTTCATTTTTTTTAAGAAATTAAGACTGGATTTTGTGCAAGCTGACGAAGATGGGAAAGCAATCCTGCTTGACCTGCAAGATCACGGAATTGGAGGAAAAGGCAAAGGCAACCTGAAGAAGTCTTCACAAGGAAAAGAGAGGAAAAAGGAGAGGAAGTGGTAACTTGTCAGGAATCTTCCACATGGTGACTAACCTAACCTTTGGGCCACTTTTCACTGAAAAACAGTACAACAGTGGGATGAAACTCAATCTCTAGAAACTATGTTCACAGAACAGAGATAATACCACTTCCCCAGCACTCAAGTCCCTTGCAAGGTAAACACACTAGCATTAGAATGGTGCTGGACAGACACCTTTATAAACAGCAGTACTACAACTACTTTCACTCTTACTCCTAGGATTAAGTACTCATTAATAATCAGTAGTTCTGAACATGTGCGCTTTAGCTGAGTAATTCTACAACTAAAGAAGATGGCAATCTCTTTTTTACTCCTTTCAAAGGTACATTTATACTGTGACCAAGAACAGACGATATTAGGGCAGTCACTTGGCTGCCGCAGCCTGCCACTATCTCATGAGAGTACAAATCTTTTTACAAAAATATTCTGAAAGTGCTCATCCCCACTGTGTATTTCTGGTATCTTATTTTTATGAATTATATCCATGCAACTTAAGAATCACCTATTTATCTTCAAGACTGAGTGATTTTTCTATTATTTTACTTTGTTTTATTAACACACTGGTCCTGCCTAAATACTACAAAGGCTCTTGATAAAAGTTCAAATGAAACTGAAAAGTTACATTTTTAATTTCAAGTGTCTTCAAACTATATACTCTTGCGATTTAGAGAGACGGTTTTGCTCATGCCATTTTCTTTGAAAACAAAGTACTGAAACTCATCTGCAATTTTCTTATTTTTTCTGACTTCAAGTCAAGCAAGTAACGCTGTTCAGCTGACCACAAAATCTAGACAGACATTTCCTTCAATAGGTAAGCTTCGAAGGCAGCTACTCAGAGTCACATCTTTGGAGGCAATGCAGAAAAACATGACAATTATCTCATTACTTAGGATCAGCAAACACTACCTTTCAGGTAAGGTCTTAATTTGAGAATAGCACAGGCAGAGTTCTCCAGCACAACACGGGAAGTTAATTTTTTGCTTTTACTGGTATGACCCTTGCGCTGTTGTGTTTAACATTGAGCTATATAACAGCTGCTTACCTCTACTTTAGTGAGTGTGAAGTGCGATATCAGTACAGTTTGGCTTCTTCATTTCAGCACTGCCGAATCAAAAAAAAAAAAAAATCCAATGCTCTTCAACATTCTACAACTTTTCACATTTCCTTTCTACCTTCATCTATTAAACATTTTATTTTCCTTAAGCTTTAGAACATAAAAAACTATTTTATATTTTATATTTCAAAGACTAAGAACACAGTAACAGAGTTAAGTACTAGATCCTAGCAAACATATTAAGTTCTACAAAGTGTCTTTTTTTCCCCATCACCGTTCCTCAACTTCTAAATGGATGCTAACTAAGAACAAGTATGTTCTTCCCACATTCTATTTAACGTTGGCAAGTTTTACGTTAAATTACAATGACTAAGGAGTATAAGACAGGCAAAAAAATAAAAAAAGACTGGTTTTAGTAGCATACAATTCTAGTACTCTTCTATTCCTAAACCTTAAAAGTTTCTCACTCCTGTTTGAAGATATCAGGTTTATTAGGACTAATATGCTTTAATAGGACTAACAAACTTTCCCTAACAATGCACAAACAAAAAACCCAACTACTTGTCATTTCAGTAACAGCTGACCAAACTTGTTTGACAGCGGATGCTTGTACAGCAGTCCTTTCTCTGCAACTTCTATATGGTGAACAAAACAGTCTGCAACTCACAGTTTCGCCTTCTACCATACCGCATCTAGAAAGAAAACTGTCCAGACAACAAATCCAACACTATCTTGGAACTGCTTCCTCCCGTTTATAGTATTAATATTGTGCTCCTTTTAAACTTTTTCTCCCTAAAGTGTTTCAGTATAGACCATTCACAGATATTTTTGTCAGTGGCAGACTCAGATGCCAAGCTTGGGAATGTATTTTTCCATCAGTAACAGTTCAGTCTATGGCTGCTTTCCCGGCTGTGTGTTTCTCAAACCTCCTGATGACCTGTTTGCCAGCCTGTTCAGTTGCTGCATGCAAGGCTTAGTACCCTCCACTGTAAACCAAACTGCAACTTCTTCTATAGCAAAAGGGCTTTCTTTCCAATTCCTCCCATTTGTGTTGCATGAAACCACAAGAAGAGCCTTGTTTTGTAAAATATTCAAAGGAACATTAGTCAGAGAATGTACAATATATGTTCAAATGTCAACCAAAGAGCACGTTAGCTAGCAATATTCTGATGTCTACAGAAAGCAGTAATAGATGTACGCCAATTTAATTAATGCTATATTAGTACTTTGTGTATCACTCCTTCAATTCAAAACCATTCATGTATAAAATTGCACCGATCTGTGCCAGTGCTGTTGGTTACAGAAAAACACTTCAAGATAACCTTTGCATTTTCTACAAGCACCTAATACTTTACTTCCTAAAACCTCCACACATACACTGAGGAACAAGTCAGGGAATCAAAAATCTTTAATTTTTAAGGTTCACCTGTAAGTTAAAGTCAACCATCTAAACCAAAATTTTATACCAACAAGAACACGTAAGGGCTTTCAAGAGCAGTTAATTTAAGAGCCTGTTCTGATCTCCTATATAATTCAGCCTCTATCACAAATTGAGCCAAAATTTTTAATTAATGTATGTAATACTTAAAAAATTAAGTACTCTAAAGAGCTGCTAGGCATTTAAAGGCAATGCCTTTTCAAAGCTGTACTAGCTGTATGTCAGTTTTCTGATCACAAATCTATCATATTTCCTACGTTCAACAACAGCAAACCACAAGAAGTGGTTTATTTAAAAGACATCAGCATACCAAACAAAAATACACATAGAGAGAAACCCCAAACCATACATACATGTGTTTATTTGGGAGGAAAGTATTACTCTGATTATTCCTCTCTGGCACATGGGTAAACCATAGTCTGTCTGGGATGCAGTTAACCTTCATCATAGCAGCCTGTATGGAGCTGTGTTTTGGATTTGTGACTGAATTAGTGTGGATAACACACCAATGTTTTGGCTGCTGCTGGATAGTGCTTGCACAGTGTCAAGGCTCTTTTTTCCCCCTCCCTCTGTTCCCACTCCAGAAAGCAGGCTAGGGGTGGACAAGAAGCTGGGAGGGCATACAGACAGGACAAATTACCCCAACTGGTCAAAGGGATATTTCATACTGTATAACATCATACTCAGCAATAAAACTCATGTAGAAGAAGATGAGAGTTTGTCTTCCAAGGTGTCTGTTGCTCAGAGACTTACTGGTCATCAGTCTGCTTGTGGGAGGTGGTGAGTGATTCCCTTTGCATCACTTGTTCTTCTTTCCTCTTTCCTTCACTTATTAAAATGTCTTTATCTTGAGCCACAAGTTTTCTACCTTTTGCTGTTTCTTCTCTCTCCTCCAGCTGTGGGAGGGGAGGGTGAGTGAACGGCTGTGTGGGTGCTTGGTTGCTGGCCAAGGTCAACCCACTACCCATGGTAACTTCAAGATCCTTTCCAGCTCTGTTTTCTGCTAAACGGATTGTCACTAGCACATTCTTGGGATTAATAACACCGTCCTGGTTGTATTTAAAAGACCAATATATGGAGAGGAAAAAAAAAAAAAAAACAAACAAACAAACCACAACACAAGAGATGGAGAAAAAATAGCCAAGAAAAATTATGCTGAGCAAGCTATAAAATGGGTAAATTTCTGACTAAGAAAACTTAACAATTCAGTTTATTCTGGAGTTGTACTCTCATTACCTTGTACTAAACTTGTATACTCTTCTATAAGTCACAGAAATAATTTTAGGTTCTTAAGTTAGAAAGAGAAGTTTTACCGCACTGTTCAATAGCTGTGTTGCCAAATTGTTTCAAAATTTTTCCTCAGTACCCCAGAAACTGTCATTTGTTTAGTCTAACCAGTCACAGTCCAGATTGCTTTTTCTAGACTGTAATTCCAAATTATTTGTAGCTTCTAGTACTCTAGACAGAAAACGTATCCAACAATCTTCTGAGGAACTAACTACTCTCCATATTTCCCCTGTAAGAAAAGATTTCTCCCAAAAGTCTTGACAGAGACCAGAATTCAAAGCCTCCAACCAGTATCAAAGGCAACAAAAGCATTCTCACTTGAAAATAACACTACAATTCCTGTGAAACCTCCAGGCAGAGATTCTGCCATTCTAGGCAACCAGATTTACAATGTCATCTTCCTGAAGTTTTTGGGGGTTGTATTTAATTCTATGTTCTAACTTGGATCTACAATTAAAATTTTTTTAAAAATTAAAATAGCTTAGAAATTATCTTACTGTCTTTCAATCAGTAATAAAAACATGGCAGCAATAAAGTTTGAATACTAATCAAGAGCTGTGTAAGAAATCCTCTCTTGCAGCCTCAACTTTTAGGGATGAACACTGAGAATTATCATTTTCACACCTGCAGAATATTCTCCAGTTCCAAATGACTCGGATTGACCTGCTAAGCACCCACCAGATCAACTGGATTTTATCAATTCCCATCAGTATATTACTAAACACTATGGACAATCACTGAACACTTTTCTGTTAATTTTTATCTTTCATACACACCACATTTCCCCCCATGCTGAGCATAAAGAAATAATTCCAGTGCCCACCATGAGACAGCCACAGGTGCCTTCAGTTCAGTGCAAGAACTTTGTTAACGGACACAACCAGAAAGCAATTTCTTTTAACAAAAGGCCAGCTTGAACTCTTTGAGAAGAGTGAAAGGCATCAAGAATGGAGAAAATAATCTTCCTCTCTCCTACATGCAGAAGTCATCAAATCATTCCAATCATTTTCAGAACTAAGAAGGGTTTTTTTATATGGGTAAAAGAGGTAAACGGAAGGGAAGAAGAATAAATAAAAGAATACAAAGTTCATATCTCCCTAGAGAAGCTAATTCTGGGAAGAATAACTCCAAGATTTGCCAAAACTAGAAGAAATGGAGTGAGCGCATACTGGAAGAAGGCTTCATCTAAACCAAAAAGGAACAACATCAGCAATTTAACTCAATACTTTTCTGTGACCTTTTAAATTTTAATAGCTGAGAAAAGCTGTTAGGGATCGAATAGCACACAGTTTAAAATGATTAATCCTTTGTGGGAGAATCACAGTAACACTGTATATTCAGATAAGAGAGAGGCTAGAAAGTGACTACACTTCAATAGTGAATGAGGATAAAACAAATCAGAGACATTTAAACAATGCAGACAAACAAGATGGAGAAACAGGAATACCAAACTTTAAAGGAGGATGTTGACGTGACAGATGTTTCAGAAATTCAATGTAATGAAGACTATCAGTGGGAAATTACCACCAGCGCACAAGTTCCCGAGATCAGAATAAACTGTTAGTGTGGAAGAGTTCTGCTATATGTGAAAGATGGCTTCCAGTTAAATCAGATAAACTAAACCTGTCAACACATACCAGAAGATCCCTATGCACTGAAATTCCAGGTATGGACAAAATACTTCCATATACTAGGGAAAAAAATGGCTCAGGGAAACAGCACATTTTTAATAAAAGACATTTAATTCTTTCCAAGTAGACTGAACAGATGTTATGTTAAAAATATGATTCCAAGATCTCAAGGAATCTTTGAGGTTATACATCAGACATTACTAACTTACAGGAGAGCAAATGTGACACCAGAATATAAATTAAAAAGTGAAATAAACAACATGAATAAGGAATGACTGCTGACCATCTCACCCTATAAAAAGAATTAAGGAGACATCAAATTAAACTAGCAAGTGGCAGATTCAAAATAAAGAAGAGAAGGTACCTTTTCCTTTCTGAACACATTCAAGATACGGAACTCCATTCCACAGCACATGCTACTGATGCCAAAGTGCACACGGTTCAAAAAGAAACTTGAAAAAATAATATGAACGAAACCCCTCCTTAAGATGTAGATACACCACCTCTAATGCAGAGACCCCTTGAGCAATAGGTCACTGAAAAATACTAGGTCAGTACTGAGGGACAATGATACAGATTTACTTCATCCTAGCACTTCTCTGCAAAAAGGGGAGGGGGCGGGGGCAAAAGCAGTGGATGTTTTTATTACTAAAGTCAAAGCACAGACGAAGGCTTCACTGCCTGTCTCCTCCTCCCTCCACTCTGAGGTTTCTGAGTGGATGGGAATGCTGTCCTTGCTCCCAAGCGCTGTGGAGCTTGAGAGGCTGTTACAGCACCTTCATACCTCCCTGAGGCCTCTCAAACTCCGCAGAGGCGACGAGGCCACACAGCTGGATGTTCAGCTTCACAAAGCTGCTTTGCTGCAGATCTCACTCAGTTTCCCTAGGCTGGCAGCCTTGACTGCAGTCAACAGCCCAAGGGCAAGTCAGCCCGGGAAGAAAAGGCAGCAGAGATGGCTGTACTGGCCCTAGTGTGACCATACCCTCCAGGTGACCTCGTTGTGAAGCACCTGGGCTGCTGGAAGGGCTCCAAGGTGGTACTTCGGTACCTTGTCCTTCCCTGTGCTAGAATCCAGCCAGTGCTTGTGTATCAGGGACAGGGCGGCCTGTATGTTCAGCACTGAGTTGTCTTTTTCAGTTATGAACAGTTCAGCCTTTGCCAAGCCATGTAGCTTTCTGAGCAGACTGCCCCCATGTAGTATCTATTCAGTGGGCATTCACCCATCAGTTTATTTTGTCCTGTTGCTCATTCTTTGCCTAGGTGCTTCTCAGAGCCTGCATCCAAGCACTCTTCTGCATGCCCACTCTCACTGGAGACAGGATGATGGGCTAGATGCAGAAAGGCCGTTCTTAACAGAAGACTTAAGAAAGCTTAAGAAAATAATGTGTGTTTGAGAATAAACAACTTAAATTTATATTCCAGTTTTTAAGTCCCTGATCCACTTCAAATCATGGAGATTGTTGCACCACCATGCATGCTGTACAGCACATCACTGGAACAATGCAGCTGATAACTATGAGCTTAACAGCTTCCAAAACCCACCATTTCTTTTCCAACAGGAACACTGACTAGCTGAAAGTGCATTTTACTCGAGAACTTACATACAGAGCCTTTGCAACAACTCCCAAAGCTACTTCCACCCATGGCACAGATCCTACCACCGTACCTGTGGCCAACCTCAAGAGAAGAGGAGTATATATGGTAGCTCTGACCTAGTTTCCCTTTGCTTTCTCCTTGGCTGTATTAAAGTCTAAAGGAAAATGAGACGTAGAAGAACCAGAGCACAACAGATGTGCAACTCCAAGACTCTGTACCTTTCCCTTTTGCCTTTCTATATACACTCTCCCTTCATGCTCTGAACTGCTGTGAGGTTGTGGTGTGGTTTCTTAACAATACAAACTTGTTGGAACAGCAAACTGGTATCACTATGGACCAGAAGTCAGTTGGCCCATGAATAATCTCCAAGCCACAAAATAAACTTGAAAGATAACTAGTACTTTTAATTAGTCTCAAATTAAATAAAGAAGATTTTAAATATCTCTGCTTTTAAGTTTGACAATTTTGAATCCAAGTAGAATTCTGTTTTATTCACATATCTGGCTCTTCCAGTGAATCCCATTAATCAAGAACATTCCTATCAGTCAGGAACAACGTATCACGAGAACCACAACTTTGATTCAACAACACTCATACTAAATAGGATATTGTGTCTTCCTGGTAAACTGGTTTTCCCCTTAAAATACATATATCCACCAAAATAAACAGTCTATTCAACTAACCCTGCACGTTGAAGTAAATAGAATAAGCATACAAGTTTGTCCCAGGAAAATGACAACTTTATGCTACTACCGTTTAAAAAGAAGAGAAAAGGTTCCAAAAACATGAAGTGATATACAATGGACATGCATGCTACAAGAAGAAACACATATAATAAAATATTTTCATGCATGTAGAGAAAAATGAAATGACACTTTTTTTCCTTGTTCTTAGCTACCAACACAGGTCAAATTCTAGAACTCTAGCAGGCAGGACAGAGAACAGGCTTCCCACAATGTCATACAGAGTGGGGGGGAGAGAAAAAAAAAAAGGAAATAAAAGGTAATGTGTGGATGGAATTGAAAGTGAAGGAGTTATATGATGCCACCTTAAAAGACAGCTTGTTGCATCAAGTGCTTATTTGCTTCTTTTTGCAAAACTGATAGATTTCTTTCCAAAGTATTTGTTAAGAAACATTTTCTTGATTACAGTTCTGTCCCTTACATTGATTTCTGAGACCTTGCTTCTCTATGACACACAAGTGCAAATGAGTGTTACATCCCTAATGAACTTTGCAATAACTGGAGGAAAACACGTTGTGAAAAGTTGAGCATAACAAATACATTCAGTAAGGAATCTCAAAATAATCTGGTGAAGGAAAAACCGGAGAAAAGATGCCCGTAACTTTGAATTTTTTCTAGTATTCATGATTTAAGTTAAATTCATGATTAAGTTAAAAATAGACCTTTTTTTTTTTTTAATTCTTCCATGTAAACAAAACAAGGTTATAAAATTCTAGCAGGTGTTGCATTCTCCCAATGAGTTATTATGAACACTGAAAGAAAGTGTAAAATGTGAGATAAGAACATTTTTCAGTAACAGTTTTGATTCAAAGTCTCCTACAGTCTTATCATGCTTAACAGGAAAAAATTACATTAAAACAAAGATTTCCTGGAGGCAAGGAGAAATGGCTTTTCATTTCTGATTTAAAAGAAATAATGAGTTTGGCAAGCTACAATAACAACAGGGATAGAAATGAGGAAGTTCAAGCAGCATCATTTCTCCCTCAGAGAACTGCAGCTGGTATATGCACAAAATGACCACAGACACAGTGAAGAGAATTTTCCTGCATCATCTATATAAACATAGTTGGACGAGAATTTTTCTTATTCCCAAGCAGTAGGTCATATTACCTAATAATTTAAGACATAAGTCCAAACACGGTTTATTTTCTCTAAAGTCTTGCCTCTCAAATGCAGCAGGTGCAAGAATGGCAGCCCTGTTTGTTTTCCCACTGAACACTGGAGAGAGAACGCAACTTCCTCCCTGGGATGACAATGATTTTCATTAAAAAGCAGGGTAGAAACAAAAGAAAAATATATAAGAAACAAAATTTTATTCCACCTGTATTAAGAAAGAAATCTTAGAAACTAAGAACCATCATAAAAAGAAGAGTATTTCCAGAAGAAGGTTAAGAAATGTCACATTAATTTCATACACTGTAATGCTGAGAGAAGATGATTTTACAAGTCACAAGAGGGTTTTTGCTGCTGCTCTACAACTGCCTTTCACACTAAGATCTCCCAAGACACTTTCCAGGAAGAAATTAACTGTCAACCCAGAGAGGAAAAAAAAAAAAAAAAAAAAAAGAAACCACCACAAAATACTAGTAAGTGTAGCTTTCCACAATGCTATACTGCTGAAATTATTTATGAGCTACCAAAGTTGTAGGTAAAGGTCTCAAAAATATTTTGCCTTATTCAGTCACATTATTCTTGGCATAAAAGTCATCCTGATCTATGACCAGAAATCCATGATTCTTTTCAACAGCTCTCAAAAACTGCCCTACTACTTAGCAACAAGGAAGATATGCAACACCAACACTTAACACATCTCTTTCTGTTTGGTACTGTCTAAAATTCTACATTTTTCAAGTAACTTCTTTAAACATTGCGACTATGACTATACCTCAGCTATCTGTGAAGTCACTCACTGTATTTCCCCTTCATGATGAGCTCTACAATGCGCTAACAACACTCTCAAGCCTCTGGTTTCGGAAACCTTGGACTCACGATTTAAATTCCTGACAAGTCGCTGGCTTGAACTAATAGAGAAATATTTTTTTTTTCCCTTTCTGGTATAACAAATTAAGAGCTTTGAATCGAGGTCTCACTCTTTTTTCTGAAGTTTTGCCAGTCAAGAACAGCATTTTAAGAATTTTCAACTATCAGAACTTTTTTTTTTTTTGAACTGGTATGCGTTAGGTCCTCACATTTCTGTAACTGCTTATACATTTTAAGAATTTTGTAGAGCTGTTTATCCTCATTTCTTTTCCTCTAGAGAAATTTTCTGAAATAGTCAGCTAAACAAAAGTTTATGAGTATCTGATTCCTGTTATCATCACAGTATAAGGATAAAAGCTTGCAGGGCTCCTATTCTTAGACAATTCAGAAATACATGGTAATTGCTCTCAAATTGCTGAAACAAATAGTTTAAATATAGGATCAATGTAAAGAACAGTTAACATTCTTCCTGAACATAACTAAACATTAGACAATTAATTATAAAACTCATTAAATCTCTGCTAAGAGGAAGAGTTTGAAAGTACTTTAAATTTATGTTAGCACTTTCCTAATCTTGCTAATAAAAAAATTTTAAAAAGAAACAAAAGAATAAGACCAAGTAGGCAAATTGATAAAAAGTAAAACTGTTTATCAGTATTATATTCTCTTACCTACAGTTATTTGCCCAACATAATAGTTGTCTCTATAATAATCCAATGGTCTTCCAAATGTTATTGCAAATTTCATGAAACTCAGTTGTTTTCTTAAAGCCTTTATGGATACTTATATCTCAGAATCTCCAAATTCAATTTTGTATGTATTCACACATTCCTATGCCAAGAATTGGAAAATGTCGTAATTGGAAAATGTCGCTTAAGTCAATATCTCAATTTTCATGTCTTATGATTTTTAAAGAAAAAAAAAAAGTTTGAGGACTTGACTTGTGATTTTTTGAATGTTAAGGTTAGACAGTACTGTAAATAAACATAACAGGAATGCAAAACAGGTACTTCATACACTTTATCTCAAAGGGTTTGATTACAATTAAACCAAAGAAAAGGACAACAGAACTAAGCACAAGAGTACGCACTGACTAAAGCAACTGGGAGATCAACGAAAGAAGATAATTCAGCTGGGGAGTCCCAAAAAGTTCAGAAATGAGACTGAACAACTTACTACTATGCCTATGAGTCTGTTCTTCAAGAGGACTTACTGCAAGTCAAATTCATGGACACAAATGTTGAATAATATTGGTTTTATCCTGAATACAATCAGAATTAAAGGATAGGGAAAGTTACAAAGGGCTTGAAACTGCGTAATCAGCTGATGAGTGCAAGACCAATATTGTTCACATTGTCCTGCAAGGACCTGCAAAAGTTTGTTAATGACGTCTTCTCTAGACAAGTAAAAAGAGGAAGGTTCATACAACTGCATTATTAACAATCATATAGGATTTTTAAATCAACAGACCAAGAGTTCACTCTGTATCATTTTCTTTTTAAATCCTGGAATAAAGAAGTAAACAAACACAAGTGCCCACCTGGCTTATGATCAAAGCAGCAAACAGAAGAACCCCACTGACTTATTCCTGACAACCATTCCAAGTGGTGCAGATCAGACATTTAAAATAAGGAAGGGTTATGATGTCTGCATTTCTAGAATACAGAAGTTTATTCCAAATATTTTAAGTAGAAGCAAAAAAAAATGTAAGGAGTCGCTTTCACTATGACTAATTTTGACTCCTGCAAAATTTAGTGATGTGGCAGATAGGGGTAGGTTCTAAAACAAACAGAAAAAAAACATAATATTGCTCTTCATTTTTGTTTTATATACTAAATAATTTCACTTGTATTTTTAAATATTTAACAGCTATGCTGTATTTTAACAGAACGCATCAGAAAATTCTTATTTCTCCATCATATCAGCCACAAGTACCACTTAATAAAGTACTCTAAGCATCTACCTAATTAATATAAAACCTATTTCAGGGTGGACAAGTAGGCACCATGTTAAATCACAAGGTAGTATGTTTTCTCAGCAAAAGATGCATTTAGCTGATGGTATTCCATAATGTAATTTTATTAAATTCATCAGAAAAAGTGAGAAAGACCTGAAATAAACTTAATAATTAATTATTCACTTCAGAATATTTCCAATACATGCAGGGATTGTTTGCAGACTGCACTAACCATTGAAATCTATTTTTTTTAAATAAAATTAATTCAAGATTCTTAGGTCTGTGACAGTTGGTTAATCTTGTAAATCAATTTTTAAGAGGCCAAGGCTTTAATAACGAGGCTTTTTTTTATCCCCCTTACCTCCCCCCAAATGATTATAGTAAATTTTATATATCCCCTAAGGACAGAGTTGAATTTGGGATTAGATATGGAAGAAAAAAAATATATTTGTTCTAGTTGACCATACCAAAAGTATATATTTGAGCTATGATCTCTGGTTAATATAAAAATTCATCAGCAATTACCAGGACAAAAAAGGTGAGTTCCCGGCAAGACAGGAACTCCTTAATTACTATTTTGCGAGGCTAAGTTCAATATTTATGGACAGAAATATTAATTTCCACACGTAAAGCAATGTAAACCCATGTCACGTTCTATTCCCATTACTCTGAGTATCACTTTCAAAGAGAAGAAAAATAACAATCAGATATTTTAGAACAAGCAGTAGAATTGTCTGAAGCTTTGAAACTTACGAATTACATAAAGATAACACTGCTGACAGCAATGCTCAGAAATTATGAGTCAGGCACTGAACTTTGTCACAAAGTGGACATACAAAAGCATTCAGGAATCATCAGGAATTCAGGAATAACAAAGGTGTCTTCTCCTGTCTCAGCACAGCAGCCCAACTGAGCAGCAATAGGGTAACAGGAATTACTCCCCTTCTCAGTAGCCAAAGAAAACAAAGACATTTCCCTCCTCAAAGGTTAAATAAGTAAATAAATACATGAAAACTAAGGTGGGGAGAAAAAAGGAGATAACCCTAAGAAAAACTCGGGAGAGCATCCTAACAGACACCTCACACTATTTCTATTTTCAACAGTTCAAGTGTTGGGATTTCTTTCCAAGATAACACTGTTTTACCAGTCTTGTGGGACTTAAAAACTTCTGCTTATTTTTATCCTCCATTGCTTACTGTAATCATTTAATAACCTTTTTAATCCTCAGATGAATTCTTCTCTGAGGTGAAACATTAGATGCCTTCTTGGCTATTCTGGACTCTGGCATCCTGAAGAATCTCACACATTATAAAAGCAAATGAAATAAAACATTGACTAAAATAATCCATTAACATAAGTGCTGGGCAAGAACCTTAAAATTCAAAAACCTAGGACATCCAAAATACTATCAGATTGCATTTACAAAAGCAAGGTCCTTCCTCCTCCTTTCACGTTTAACAGCTTATCACAAAATGAAAGTGCTTTCATTGTTACTGTATTTTTCAGCTTTATGCAATGTCCACACTATTTTATTCAGTTACTAAGCAAACAAATGTAGTCAACCATAGCTAGAAGCTATGATGGGGGGAAAGAAATGCGTCTACCCTAAGCTGTGCACTCCACCTTCATCGTGGGTTCAGGCTTCAAACCCTGTGGGACTTAAACCCACTGTGAAGGTCAACAGCCCTGCACCAGAACCTGTACTCTCTTTCTGTTACTCCTTTTTGGGGATTCACAAGCAAACACGACCTACTACACTATTGCACACACCACACAGAGAGCTCTGCTCTGCTCCAGCACTTCCCTGGGAATAGAGGGATCTCCACTAGCTGTTGAAGAAAAACAGTATGGCCAGCCTGCGGTCTCTCTGCTGCTGAAGCCAGAAAGCCAAGCTGTACGAGGGATGGCTAGAAACCAAAGAAGGGGAGGAAGAGACAAGAGGGACACAATCGACAAGGTGACACAAACCGGAACCAGGCCAAGCAGGATAATAAAACACTAATGTTACGAATTCTTCCACAGCCTTACTTCTTAACCTACAAAATATCAAAAGTTGACACTCACATCTAAAAGCACTCAGTGTCTTCACACTATACCACCACCCTCAGAGCAGATTCCAAATCAGGCTGGTCGTTCACTGAAGAACCACTAAACCGGAGGCACATGGTTTGCGTTATTTAAGATGAGGAACAAACAAAGCTGAAAAGGTGTCCACCTCAAACAAGGGTTGTGAGATCCATTATTGCAACTACTACAGTTGTAGAGAACAAAGAGAATATAAACAAGAGTTGGAGTTTAACAAATTAAGTACATCCAATAAGCCATAAAATGCTTTTGGGGGTTCTTCAAAAGCAAAAAAACATAACACTATCCAAACTCAAACTACTTATGCCTGCTCTAGCTTTCTCCACTATGTGGTAGTAATGTGCCATGACTAAATACCTTCTTTCATTTCACAATATTAGTCTTTGACTCTAGGATTCAGACTGGAAATGCTTTTTGCAACAATCTGCTACCAGCATATCTAAAAAAAACCTGACCATTCTCTGTAAATGGTAAAACACATTTCAGTTGGTTCAAGCTACTTCCTGAAGCAATTTGTTTCCAACTATTACTGAGTTTTTCCTGCTTTATGTAGCAAAAAATGTATTTGCACATACATTAGATATTGTAATGAACGTTAAGTATTATTTCAGCAACTCAGAAACTAACTTTTTCTACAATACGTACATGAAAGTTATCCAGTCTGCTTCTAACTTACTAAAGGAAAAAGCAAGCTGGAGTATATAAAATTAAAGTCGTTGTCTTGCATTTAAAAAAAAAAAAAATGTTCCTATACTATTTACAGGATTTACCTAAGCTCAATGCAAACAACTGCCTATCCTAAAAACACCAACAATAACTTGTAAGAAAAAAACATTCTAAACAAAAGGTTGGACAGCAAGCTGAATTCCTGACTTTTTAGTCCAACCTACATTTTAATAATACAAAGGATTAAGCAAAGAAATTAAATATTATTTTTTACACTTTTTAAGGAATGTGGGTAAACTGTTGACAGACAATGTCAAACACTTTTGTCATCAGGAAGTAGGTAATGAAAGATATAAAGCATCTGGGATTTTCCATCATAAGAGGTGCTTCATGAAACCAAAACCATGCAGACAGTTCTGCTGCTGCAGAATTTCACAATCATTCTTCCTCTCCCATCCTACACCAAAAAGGACAGTTGAAGATGAGTCTATGTTCACATCCATGGATGCTAACTCATCAAAGCACACACAGACAGAACCTTATAACGCTCTGCCTTTTTAGTGAAGGCAAAATAATAATGCTAGTAAAAAGAAAGGATTAAGAAAAAAGTAGGGAAATATTAAAGAAGTTATAATCACAGAAGCTCAACCGTAAAAAGAACTCGAAAATTCTGTGGAAGTGCTTTCTAACAACACAGTAGCAGTTCTTTTTCTTCTGCAACACTGATAACTTCACAATTTAGAGGAAATATCAAACCATTTTCAGCAATTTTAGCAAAGTTATTAGGACAGTCATGACACTAATATGCACAATATCAATTATGCACTACATATTTGTAAGATACCACTTTCTTATACCAAAATAAAACCCACAAGTAAGTTTCTTTCATTTAGGCATTTTTACAGCCCATTTGGAAATCTGGCTTAATATCTTGTTATTTTCTGTTTTTCATTTTATAACATTCTCAGCTGCTATTCTGAAAATGGGTTTGTTTGTTTATTTGTTTAAAGGCACTTCCTGTGTGCCTGCGCTTCTTAACTATGTACTACAATTTCCAGAACATGAACTTTTGCTATCTGAAAAGATCCCTGAACACAGTATGCAATCTGAAGTACTCAGAGACATTTTATTATTTACTCCAAAGCATCAAATGACATTAAAAGAAATCCCAGGAGAGGCTGAAATTAATCACATCTATTTAACTTTCCCAAGGCTGAACCAGTTAACACTGTAATCCTCAGGACTGCTGATTTCCAGTCACATGCTATACTGCATTCTTCACTGCCTTGAAAATGGGTGTTTCGCAAGGTCAAGGTCTAGGAGGCAAGAGGTGGGCGAACTCAGGCATGCTCTTCTTCAGAAGAGACAAATGAGTCTATGCTGACAGTTCTTGGAAAGTAGTTAAGCAGAAATTAAGAGATGTACTGCAGTCAAGAGGACAGGCAACACATCCCTCCAAAGGACTGCTCCATATGTAATCTCCTACAACAGGGAAAAGTTAAGTACAGCAGTGGCACTACCCCATGTTTAAAAGGCATGCCAGATGTGAAAATCTGCTGCAAAACAGCAATCATAGTCTTTATAAACACAACTGCAAAACAGGGAAAAATGACACTTGCTACTTACTCTCCTTAAAGACAAACAAACCAGTCCCTTTCAAAGCAGCCTTCTTTTACATCAACGTTGCAATCTAGTAAGTATATTATAAATTTGTATTTACCGTCTATTATTTTAATATATTTAGAAGGAAAAACATTTTCTTATAAATTGTATTTCTGAACTATATTGTGAAACATCATATTCCCCAGTTTACAGGCGGCAATGAGTACAAATAACTGATTTTTAGTCTAACCATGGAGTACAGAATTTGAACTTCTACTTAAAACCCATAAATTACAATCATTTAATGAAAAAAAAAAAACCATATATCATTGTATGAGGGAAATGAGAGCATAGTTAAATCTGGCTTTTCACCTGAAAATATAAGAGTTGCGTGCATGTTAGATGTCAAGTTAAAATCAATAAGAACATGACAAATTGAAGATACGATCTGAAATAATTATAATGCAGTCAGTAGGACAAATAAAAGCTTTTAAACTCTGTGCAGATTATTGCTTTTGCCCATATACAAAGAGGAATAATCAGACTGCAGTTCTGCATAGAAGGATCACAAACAAAAGGTGACTAAAAGACAAAGAGCATCATACTGAAATTTATTAAGTTGATCCTGTAACAGAGAAGTCGAGCAGAGTAGACTGACCTCTTGAGGTCTCTTCCAGCCCTATTTTTAAACTTTCTTAAATGCATATATGCTGCTGCTTTTTATAATATTTTCCTCTTCTCCATGTATGTTATATGTAAATTATCATACATTTTTCTTCCCTCAAAATCTACCTGCTAGTCTACTTATACTTAGATTTCTAAATAAACTTTGAACACAATCCCAAATTTGTTTGCAAAAACAAATATTTTAGAATCAACATACTAGGACTATAATACATGTTTTCAGTTAATCTGGCCCTTAAAATACACAATCAGCAAATTTTATTTAGGTTTTTTTCTTTCAATGGAGTGCAAGAGAAGAATATAAAGACCTATGTCATTATCACCCATGGATCAGCAAAGACTGGAAAACTACATAATTAACCTGTCCTGTCAGTCTCAGTTCAAATTTTCTAATCTCCCATGAGTGCAATCAAACCATGGGACCACTGTATTATCTGTGAACCATGGGTAGGAGACCACTGCTCTAACTTATAGTCTAAAAAAGTCTAAACTTAATAGTCATATCTTTGATCAAGCCTGATAACAGGCACAAAATACTGGTCAGGTATTCATAATGACTTTCAAATTCCATTAATCGGGGGGTTTTTTTCACCACAGAACATGTTTTGTGGATATTCTAATGATTTGGGGGTGGAAGAGGTGAAGGAGTTGCTATTATTCACACTAGCCAAGCTCTTTACTCATCAACAGAAACAGACAGATAAGCTCTTCCAGAAAAGAAGTCAGAGAAGCTAAATTCATCCAAATTAAGCTCCCACTCCAAGTCATCTTTTGCAAAAAATACTTTCTCTCCATGGGCTATAGAAAGTAAACAAACTAAATTACATGCTGAACTTGGGTAAAGTGAATCTTGTCATGCATCCATTTCTACAAACACTTTTTAATAGTATTCCATATATCCAAACAAAATTTTACTCACAGTGGTTTACAGAAAGTACTAATGGAAATACAAATATATACCAAATGCAGTGCACAACATTCCCACCCAGTGGCTGTGTCGTAACACATATCCCACTCCAGTGTCACTGTTAACGGGCAGTAGAATACCCCATATGTATGTCTAATGTATTTGTGCTACATGCAAGTACCTAAGGTATACAGCTTTTGTATGACAGAAGACATGATTTAGGGAGAGCTACAATATGGTGTTAAGTATTGTTTAAAAAGAGATTAAATTTTTAAAAATTAGGAAGTCAGTACACAATAAGTAGTAGAGGATGAAGGAGGAATGCAGATACTGATAGGTGCTGGTAACCTTCTATAGTCTAGCTGAGAGTCCAGCAAATCAATGAGAAATTATACCCTAAAAGAAAGCTCCAGAGTTTATGGAGCTGCAGTTAGCCATGCAGATATCTCATCATATCTGACAAACCAAAGATATGAGAGAGATGTACAATAAACCAACAAGGAGAAACTAAGAAACAAACAAACAAATCCAGAAACAGCTCACAAAAACCTACGCTTCAATTGTCTAGCTGAAAGGCTGCCCAAGGTAAGACGTAGGAGTACTAGCTCAAATATCACAGCCTGGTTTCCTAAATATAAGCTTTTTTTGTGGTGTCAATTTTGGTGTATGCTCTGAGCAAAGTATCTTCTATCGTTGGGACATTCATGTCTTCCCTCCACATGGATCTTCTGTAACTAGGAAGAATACAGCTCACACTGTAGCTTTTTGTCTCCCAGGGGAAAGAAAGAGCATAGAGAAAGAACATACATGGTACTTTTAACCCTCTTTCCTCTATGTGGCTGTTTTCTTTGAACTTCAGGAGCCTTAGCACCTTTGAGCCTGTGACTGCTCAATTAAGTTTACTTTAAACCGTCCAGAACATCGAAAAGTTACTCTGGCAGAAATACTTTTTTATATATACACGTGTGTGTGTGTATATATATATATATGTATAAAACCAGCATCATTACACAGTTTTCTTTCCCAATATGAAAGATAACTGAAAATCAGGTAATTTCATATACTTTAAACTGATTACAGCAACCTAACTCCTTTATATCCTTTTAGATGGAAACTGAACAGGCATTATCTATTCGTGGGTCTCCACGAAGACTTGCTAACATGCCATTGCGGCTAAGGCAATTTAGGACTACAGAGAACGTAGATCTACTGAAAATACTGCTTTAGACTTTACCATGAAAGCAAAAGGCTTTACTTTAAAAGCCTTGAAAACATTCACAGTGGTAGAAAACACTGCATAACATTCTTCATATTTCATATTTTGTACACCTGATATAAACAGGTATACAGTATGAATTAGAGATCATAGAAGACTGAACAAGACAATAACGTATGCTGGCATCTTAAGAAGAAAAAAAGATTTTCATGAATATGCCGTAGAACTCCCCAGTCACAGAAAGACACAGATACAAGAACGTTTAGTTTCAAAAACAAAGCTCTGCTGAAAATTATACCCTAAAATATCTACCTGCCAAATTTGGTTCCTCTCTTCTCACCGACTTTGGAACTTAGGAGTTGCCAATGCTCAGCAAGTGCATGACATTACAAAATGAAAGCCTGAGTTTACACTCAGAATAAAAAAGGGAGATACAAATTTGTTTCAGTTATTGGCCAAGAAATTTATTGACACTGAGATCAGTATTACCCTATTCAAAAGGAAAAAAAAAAAAAAAAAACCACAAACCTGGACTTTGCTTACAGACAAATGTTGATAAGAACACCCTTGCTCACAGAATGCCAAGCCACCTTTCTTCATGTATTCCTCTTTGTTGTCTTCCTAAATAACTGCAGTCTCTCCTAAGTGCATCTCGTCTCATTTTATTACTGTAACACCTCTCCTAATAAAGACATATTTATCCCGCTGGATCTCTTTCTGTCTAGGTCTATAGTTTTGACAAACTGTGAGATTCACTAGGTGTTTACTGGAGACCCCTAGAAGCAAGCAGCTCTGAGGAAACATATATACCACAAGTCATTTGCTGCCTTAAAGATTCTCAAAATCCTACCACCTCAAAGTCTCTAAGAAAGATGCGGAGGAACTTCACACAAAAATAAAGCAAGCTCACTGCGAAATGTCAGAGGATCTAAGGGAAGTTCACAGGATGATTAATCCACTTTGAACTGCAAGATGGATTCACTGTAAATTCATTTTACAGAATATTACAGGAATTGTTGTAGGAAATTATAGGAAACCATAGCTAATTACATCACAGAAAATATTATGGAAAAACAGAACTGTGACCAAAAAAAAACACAACATACAAATAAGTGGTACATAAATTAGTTCACAAATCAAGCACCTGAAGAACCTAAATCCCATAAATGCATAATGTGTCATCACTATAACCTCTGAAAAATCATAATCTCATAAATATGGAGTTAGAAATAGAAAGTGAAAAATTCTCCATAAAAACAGATATACAGTACCTAGACCTCTAATTTGATTCAGTAAAGGTAAGCAATGAAACAGGCTATCCCATAAAAATTGTTACAAATGAAGGGTAAAATCTTTAACACTTTCAGTCTAAATGCAGTTTATATACGAGAGTGAAAGGCCAAGGAAACTACCACAGTATGAAGATCACATTAGTTTTCCCAGTAGCAGTGGCCCTACCACCTGTCATCATCCTAGGCGACCCTTCAACCTCACAGAGTGTATCCTCTTGTACCAAACAAGAAAGAAAACGTCAAAATGATGCAGATACACAAAATAAATAAAAATAGAAAGAAAAAAAATGTAGAATCAGGGAAAAAAGAGAAAGAAGAGACTGCAAGTAAGAAACAAAAGGAAAAAAAGGCAGCAACTGCTCTGAGAAGAGTTATGAAAATAGACAACCAATGGAAGCACAGACTAAAACCAAAATAAAATACATTTCTGTGCTCCTTATTTCCGTGCACAAACATGTGGTTCTAAAGAATTTAATCTCAACTGGAACTCGTATTCAAACATCAATATTCTACTTGTGACTCGAAAGCCTACACACTATCAGCAGGCAAAATATTTGAAGTATTAGACATTCCACAAACATGCATTTTACATGTCAACTAACAATGTTGTGTTTTGCATGAAGGTATGAAATCTGTATCTGCATGGGGCAGACCTGTTTCCTCAGGTTACTGCATATATTCTTTAAGAGCAGTTTTACATCTTTGATGTAAGTTACTAAAACTCCAGGAACATTTTCCAAAAAGTAGATTACATTTTACTTTTCCACCCTATTTTACAGACTTTTGCTCCACAAGAGCAGACAACAAGAAGGACCTTAAGGTTTATTACTAATGGCAGATTTTCCAAAAGGGTTTCTTTTGAAAACTAGGCACCTACGCAACCAAACTACTGGTGAACTGCTGAACTAAGCAGGCAGAACACAATATATATGAAGACAAGTGATTTTTTCCCAGAAGTATTATAGCAGTCATATCTAAAATAAATATGGACCACATAACTTTAAATGTAGTGTTGTCAGATTTTTCCACTCATGTCTTAATTATTCAAAGAATAACACAAAGTTGTAGCAATCAGTTCTTGGCAGCTAGATAGATTACTGTTCACATTTGCAAAATGGTATTTATCAGTCATAATACCAGAAAATGTAATAATTTTCTATTCTAAAGTGCTATGATTTCTGTAGAAACTAAGAACCTGACTCAGGTATTCATGAAATGCAATCCAAAACATATTTCCTTATCGCATGCTTCTTGATCTTAACGTATCACGAATCCCCAGGTTTAGTATCCTTGCTTGGTCCCCAGAGAGGCAGAAGGCTGCTGTACAATCAAACCAAATCATACACTACAAAGTAGTATGATGGCACGATACATACTGCAAACAACGCCAGTATCTTTCCCAGCCTACCACAAAAGAAAATTAGGAAATATCACACCTGTAAAAAATCACTGGCAAATCCAGTAAATATAAAATTATTCCAACACCAAGCTCAGTTGCCCCTTGTCTATTGTTGTAATTTCTTTAACACATACACACACACAAACTGTACACACCCAGCACCACTGCTCGAACAGGAAGGGTGGGTGCAGGCTCTGAAATGTGTTCCCCTGCTGACTGCCCTTGCTCTCCCCTTGGTTTTTATAGCAGAGACCAGGAGACCGTAAAACAACTCGAGATACACTACTAGCCTTGAATTTCCACATGTGTTTTTCTATCATCCAGCCAACATAACTTAATACTCTAATTTTGGAAGCATATAAATATCTAAGAAGAGAACAAATCTAGCCTGATTTTTGAACTAGCTGATCTTGATTAAACTTAAGTACTTGATCAAGCTTAAGAACTTGAAATTGTGCTTCATTTAAGGGCTAGTACAGCTGTTATACCACTAAAGTAATTTCTTTATGTTCTCTCAACCTTTTCACTGGAGTTGGGAAAACTAACCCAAGACAAAGTGTGGATTTAAGAAATGAGAACCGTATTTGTATAAAATATTGCATTAAGAAACCACTCCCATTCCTTTTTCCCAATCTACATTCTACCATTGATGCTCCCCCTACTTTTCGGGCCGAAACATTAGCATTCAGAATATGCAGAACTAAGTATAAACAGATTTTTCTATAGGTAAAGTACAACACAGCCTAATGTAAACAAGCTGTCACTTTTAACAAGAACAATGCTCCCTATTCCACCTTCTCCCACCCCCAGCCCAATGAGATCCCCAATCTCTCATCACCTGCTGCGTGCCTGTCACACACACAAGCCAATGGAGCCACAAAATTGCTCCGCACAGGTGCATCCCAAATAACAAGAACACTGTGTAATCCCTGCCTTTCCCTGCCAGGCTGGTGCCCATGTTGTCTTTTCACAAGCCAGCTAGTTTTTCTCGCCTTCTCAAACAGGAGTTCGAACCTTATGTTTTAATAAACCTCAAAACATGCCGCCCCCCCCTCCCCCCAAGCGTGGATATGTATAAAGCCATCCTCTCCCTGTTGTCCACTTCTGACAAAGGGAAAATCAAGTCCCCTCAGCACAGAGGAGAAAAAAAAAAGAAAAAAAAAAACGCCGCCTATCCTTTCATCTAGAGCCAAGGCTCTGTCAGCCAAATCTATCACCCGCGTCTCTGCCTCTGTCACAGAGAAAGAGCCAAGACCCCGATGGGGAGGAGCAAGTGCTCTTACCTTAATTATGCTGCTCCTCCGGGGGATGCCGGGTTTGCCTTCTCGTTGCTGGCTGGTGGAAAATCCTTTCTCTTTGCTGCTGCTCTCCGGGC